>NC_037640.1:2837500-3137500 GCF_003254395.2 Apis mellifera | reverse complement strand
ATTATAAATATAGCTTATAATACTCTCACAGTGAACGAGAAAGAGTTCAGGAACAAGTAAAACAAAAAACTGTTTCATTATGGTCGTATACAAACAGTCAGTTATCCTTGTATCAAAATCCTTTATATTGGGCTGCTCCTTATTATCAGCTTGTTCTGATGCCAATCGCTAGTATGAGATACATTAAACCATGGAAAAGTTTATATTGTAGATGGAATCCTAGTATGCGACAGCAGGTATATATTCTATTACTTTAATTTCTACACGTAAAATTATTAATTAAATTAAATCATTGTTTCATGTTTCTTCCATATTGTGTTTTTAAAGGATCCTGTTTATCAACGGACCAGAGAATTATTAGTTTTAAAAGAACAACTTGAAAAACAATTGGAAGAAGGTCGTCGTGAACAGGCTAGTCGAGCAAATCGGTCAATGACATCGCCGGCACCACCTAGGATACATTCCCCGGTTCATTCATAACACGAAAAAAATTGTTTCTTATCTTTCAGCGATCTATAATTATTTGTATATGACTTTTTTTTGCTCGCTATGTACAAAATACTCGTTGATAAAAAGAAAACGTTTATAATTTTTGCGCAAATGATTCTTCAGATTGATCCTCCTTCCCAAATATAAAAAAATATTAAACACTATTAAATATCTCCAAATGTTCTAATACGCGATTTTGATTTTTTTCAGATTTATCAATTAAAAGTTTTATAGAAATATGCATCTCTATATAATTCATTTTGTTTCTTTTTTTTGGATGATCAATCGCAGGAGCATTATAAATGGCGCTTCTGTTGATGCACTTAATATTATAGCAGCAGTGTAAGTAAATAATACCGCTACTAGGAATACACCACCCTGAAAAAAAATTAAACATTATTTTCATTAACATTACTTTGATATTTATTTAATAAAATTTTTAATTTAATAAAATTAATTTTATTATTCTTACAATTGTAACGTAATCAATGAAGAAGGGGTAAGGAGAAATCGAATATAATGAAAGTATAATTGCAGGATTTAGCAGATAACAAGAATAAGTTAATCTGCTCATAGGAAAGAATATTTTATTGGATAAAAATTTATTTATCAAACCTGTAAACATAAAAAAAAATACTTAAATTAATCAATTAAATTGAATATAAAAAATTATAATAATTATATACAATATATTAAGAATACTTTTACAAGAAAAAAGTTATTTACCACAATTATTTGTACAACATGCGACTACAAACCAAGCTATACCAAAGGCCCAGGCTGTTCTGCTGAAGGCCGTATAAAGAATAGACACACCCAGAGATAAATTTTTGTTTGCAAGACCGAATAAAATTGAACAATTGCACAAAATTGCTAAAGTCCAACAAATGAATAATGTTTTCTGAAACATATTATGATTATATGCATTTTATAAGCTTTCAAAAAATATTGAATTATTAATTGTAATATACAATAATATAAAATCTATATTTTAAAATTTTTTAATAAATTGGAACATTTATTAAATATAATAAAATTTCCCCTTATAATCAATCTATAAAATTCAAATTTAATTTGCTTTTTTGACGATTAATTCGATTGCTAATTTTATACAAGATTTCTATCTAATTATAAATGATACATAAGCATAGATTCATATAGATATCATATAAAAGCTATTTTTCTATGAAAAATTTTTTTATATATCTATTAAAAAACATTTATAAAGTCATTTTATATATCTATTAAAGACATTCTTGTATATGTTTATTAAATGTCTATTAAAAGACATTTATAAAATCATCTTGTATATATCTTTTATATACATCTCAACCTTACAAAGATTAAAAATATAGATAATAAATAAAATGTGTAATTAATAAAGATTATATATATATATATATATTACCTTTGATAAATGTAATTTATAATTCCACTTTGTAAGAAGTAAACATGTACCCATTCCTACCAAATATGGTGGAATTCTTGTCCACGGACGTAAATAAAAGTATGTTAACATTTCATATTGTTCATTCAACCTAAGAAAATAATATATGTATATATATATATATACTTTTTAATATATATATTATTATGATAATATCAAATATTATTATACGCTTACGCAGGTACATAATTATAATTGTAAGCCAGATAACCGGATGTAAATATCGATGTAACTATTGTAATAACACTTATACTTAATGCGATATTGTAATGTCTGAAATTTACAATTGATAATTGAATAAAGTCAAATTATAAATAACTAAAAATCTGAATTATATAACTTACGTGTTCATTAATGTTAGAATAATTGAACCAAAAATGAAGAAATGCATATCATTGGGCAAATACCAACTCCAACTAAGACACTGAAATTTTTATTATTTATCCGTAAACGAATCTTTTTTAAATATTGTTCAAATTATATATTCACTTAATGAAATAAAAATAAAATATTTTTAATTCATACTTGTTCATTCCATGGGAAGAAGTTGTTGATATAAAGTACATTTCTCCACCAATATTTTGTACACAAAACGTGTATTTGCTCGTTGGATGGAATCAACGAAACTTTTTCCATCAAAGTAAAATTTAATATGAAAATCATGACCACGACGAGATATCCGGGTGTAAGTCTTGAAATGAAATCGAATTAAAAATTTTTATTCTCATTGAAATTTAATCGCAACGAAATTTTAAATCCATATAAATATTACGCAATACCTAATGAATCGTTTAATGATCCCTTGTATAATTTGTATCACTGATTCACCGAACGTTTTCTTTTTGTTTCCTGTCTTTAAAAATGTGTACGTCAATAGAAAGCCACCGGTAAAGAAAAAGGTATCCACCGAAAGTGTCGCATTGCTTAATACTTGCGTGAAGAACTCATCAGTCATTCGAAATGCGATTACCTTATTAGCTATATGTATATTTTTATTTTAGAAATTTTGTACATAAGAAATGAAGTAAGACGAAAAGATTTCATCTGTAATTAATGATGTCTCACCTATAGCATGATGCGCGTAATAAAGTGCATGCACCAATATAATCCATATCATTCCAAAAAATTTCATACCGTGAAACAAACGCATATCATCATAACCGACTTCCATTTGGAATATTTGCTTAAGAGTGGTAAACCACGAGAAACAGAGAATAAATCGTATTATTTTATTCTGCGGTTTCAACTCGCTCGTTAATTCATGGCAATGATTTTCGCCTTTTTCTTCCACATCGTTTTTCAGTTCTATTCATAAACATTTTATCATATATAATTAAATAATTTATTATAGATTACATTGATTATTAAAAAATATTCAAAAATATTAAATATTAATATATTCATAGAAGATATTAATATATTATCTGTGAAATAAAAATCGAATCTAAAGATTAAAATATACTCGAAGTTTATTTATTAAAAATTATTGTAATAATGCATTAGACATAGCTATTTGTCTATTTTTGGTTTCATATAAATAAACTTAATAAATTTAAAATTGATATTTTTGTCAACATCGATTTTTAGATTTTAGAATCGAAAGATTTTACGAATATATTAACATATTAATCATGTAAAATGAAGAGTCATTTGCCTACGTGCGTTTTATAAAAAGTATATTTCATTTATCTTACGAAGAAGAATATATCTATCCAATTTTGAAATGAAATATATTATCATTTTTTCCTAATACTAAGGCTCTAACGATTTTAAATGAATTTTAAATGAAAAGTAACATGTTTCTCTAATAAAAATAAAAAGAAAGATATGTTTGAAAGATAGTTTCACGAAAAAAAAAAGAATTATGAAAATTTACATAATTTACATTAAGTAATTTATATATCATTTTTATGTAATATAATAACATGTTTTGCTATAATAATGAAAAGAATTATAGTAGAAGAATAATAATTACATTTAAATAGTTAATAATCTAATGGGATTATCTAATTCTAAGATTTTAATTTATTATTTTGATGATTGAGAACTTATGTGAAGTTTAATAATTTTAATTTTTTTTTAATTGTAAACATTTAAATCTTATCTTTTCTTTATAATAAAATAGATTATATTTTTGGCTAATTGAAATATATTAATATTTCGTAAGATAAATGAAATGTACTACATTTTCGTATTAAAATTAAATATTATTGAATAAAAATATCAATATATTGCGTTAACTTACCGGATACATTGTTGTTCTCAAAGGGGATCAACTCTTTCTTGTTTTTTAAACGTTTTTGATAGACGAAACCATCGTATGCCGTGCAAATTATTGATACACAACATATCAAGAGCAATGTGATTCTGCAATCAAATATATATCAAAAATGTATCAGTGATTTTAGTTAATGATTAAAATTTGAAAGATAAAAGATTAAAACAAATACTAGAATAAAATAAACTGAAATTATAAACAAACATTATATAATCTTTTCAAAACTTTCCAAATAAATAAATGTTATTTGAAAATACTATCTCAGTTAATTAATAAATATTTAACATATAAAATATTTCATTTGATGTTTAAATTATTGACAAATATTATTTATTATGTACATTCTAATTCGATGCGAATATTTATTTTCCATTTAATTGAAATGTAATAAGCATCGAAAATTACTATATCGAATTATACTATAACAGGAGAAAAATTGCAAAATTTTTATCCTCATTCAATGAGGAAGAAATAAAAATGGAATGACAAATATATTTTTTCGCCTGATCTAATAAATTCATCACACACTTGTAAATTAAATTTATCTATATCTTAATAATCTTTAAATTTTGAAAAAAATTTATAGACGCTAATTTACATACATGATTAATATTATATTCCATTCGAGAAGCCATTCATGACCGCTTCTGAGGTCAGTGATTTCGACCAGTGTTAAACCTATGGAAAAGAGTTGTCCAATCAAGAGAGTTTCATTATGTAACACTTTATCCATCATCGTGGCTATTTCAGTTTTAGTGCAAGATGCCGGTAAGCAAAGTCCAAGTGTCACTATGTCCTAAAAAATGCATGATCTCTTAAATTTCTTTTCTAACGATCATTTACAACACGTTAGTTGTATTTTTTTTTTTTCTTTCAATTATCCTATAATCAGTTATTATTTTCATTTTTTTTTTTCCTCTCATTTAAATCGATTTTCTTTCTTGATTTCTTCTTGATTTTACATTTCAAATTTACGATTTTTTTTAAATATATATAAATTCTAAATGTAAATTCCTCATGCTTACTTCTTTCGATAATTCTATATGGTACTGTAGAGTGCTGTTATGTCTCATACGGGCGGCAAAGAAATGAAGCTCGTACGGTGGATATTCTTCATTAGAATTTCGATACAATGAATTGTTCTTCTGAACTTTCTGTGACAAGGACAACGTGTAATTTTTTGATATGTAATCGCAATCATTTTTCCCACCCAGCCAGAAATTGTTCCCGTTTATGAATCCCCAGGGTGGCACTCCGCTGGCGTCCAACACTTGAAAAAATAACAGATACGACCTTTAAAAAAAAGATCGGGCGGTAAACGATGATAAGAAATAAAAAAGATCACGTATTCGATCGTATTCGAAACCAGTAGCCGATCGAGGAAGAGAGAAGGAAACTAGTTTCTTGTACAATACGTGAAGAAAGTCTCGGTATTGCAGCGAGGGTTGCCATGGCGAAAAATCAAACATCGTGACACAATACGAGATACGTAATCGTAATTTATATTCGTTTCAAAGAGAATTCACGATTGCACAAGACTGTTTTCTTGTATTTTAAATTATTATATCGAATTTTCCGCGGATATGAATGTACGTTTGTATTAACGATTGGATTACGAAACATAGCACCGCAAATGCACGATCGTTATGTTGGTCCCACATAAGGTGTGTACAGTTAGTTTCGGCACGTTTCGACTCGCAACCGGTCGGAGAGAGATCACATTTTCGTTCCCTTCTTTTTTCGGTATTTTCATCCACGTCGAGTAATTAACTCCCTCGATCGAAATTTTTCTATTTATTTAAAACATCTACTAACTTCTTAAACCCCACAGCACGTCGTGGTCTATAGCTTTGCGAAATTGCTCCATTTCACTCCGGCATCTGCTCGAATTCAGAATATCGATGTATTCCGTGATCGCGTACACTGGCAATGTTTCCCTCATTGTCACCACATTTCTTGAATTTGCCTCGATCGATGCGCAAAGCATCGTAAATAATAACAAGAGTAACCACGAGAAAGGAATCTTTGTATATTCCATGTTTGTTATGAACAGATATTTTCACTTTAATTTTTCAAATTCACTGATGGAATAATTAAACAGTGACCGGAATGGATCCTCCAGATCCGCGAGAAGGAAGGCCGATCGAATGAGGATCGAGGGTGAACGCGGGTGTTTTAGAACGACAAACGATCCCCGACACGATCGCAATGAGACAGCAGGTATCGGGCAAAGAACGGACAATTTATTTGCATGAGACCACCGACTAAAGAGACGACCGAGAAAGGACTGTCGTGCAGGAGGATCACAGAATCCGAATGGAAAGCAAGCCTTCCTCCTGGTCTGCGTCGTCTGCGTTGTTGTCTTTGAAGTTATACCAAGACACCCCCACCACTAATTTTTAACTTGACCATTATTTCTCACTAATTTGAAGAATTTACATCATCGTTATCATTTTAAATATTTTTCCTTATTTAAATTATTTTTAGATACGTAATAATATTTTCTTTTATTTTATCGCCCGTTAAATAATATTGATTTTATCTTTGAGACATTTGCATTAGAAAAAAATTCGTTACTTTCTACCAAGTCAAATTCTTTCTTCTACAATGTAATTTTCTACTTTCAATTTTTTTTACTTTCGGATTTTCCAACACTGAGAAACGAATATTAAAAAATTCTTTTCCTTTTTTTTTAAACACAGTTTCATTTCATTTTATTCCATTCCCAAATTCTGAAAATCCAATTTTGTTGCAACGTTTACGATCATTTCCACGAACAGTCGGTTCTTATATGTCCGTACGTTTTCTTAATTAGGACTATTCGTGGTTTAGCCGACTAAATCGTGTCACATGCAATGCAGCATCGACAAAAAATATCGAAAACTACGACAGGTATGTAGCATGACTGGTTTTCTAATGCTACACGTTTATAGACTTGTAGCAAATATTATAATATTAACAATTACAAATCGATCTCAATTTTCGTTTTCAATTCTCAGTTTCTTTCAACGATAGTCGATTCGATTAGTCGATGCGACGTGATATATGGATGATCGGTACACGTAATCGAAATAAAATCTCCCTTATCGACGAACTTGCTTCTTTTCCTTTTCAACATCCCTCGATTGTCTTGTTTTCTTTCAAAAACTTTCACTCGATTGCGCGCACGTTTAATGCTCCTTCCACTCGATTTTACGTTCGCTCCTTGCGAGCAATTAGCATTCTTATTTTATTGACGCTATTAGGCAAAGTCTCCGAGTTACTTCATCAAATTTCGCCGTAACGTAATACTCGCGCAAAAATCTTTTTCCGAAGTCGATAAAAAAAAGCGCGTTTACCCTCTTAGTTTGAGCGAACGTCTTTTTGAGATATGATCCTCTTTTATAGTGTTGGAAGAATTTATAATTCTCCTTTTCTTTTTTTTTTTTTTCATAATTATAAGTTTTTGTTGATATAATCTCGATAATTCAAGAGAAGAGGTAAAATGTTCTAATTACTAGAGATTTTGATTTATTGAAAAAACAAATGAGAATTTTATATATGTGATGTGTGAAAATTATAATAAAATTATAAAAATTTTTTAAATGTGATATTTAAAAAAAAAAAAAATTCAATTTTTAAATATGAATTATTTATTTTGTATACATATATAAATATAATTATAAGATTCTTGAAAAACCATTAACTTTTGATGATTGTGATAAAGAAACAAGATTAAGATCGTATTTGTTAAAATACGATCACCTTAAGTTATTAGAGATTCTATGAGGGAATACATTTGTAAATAAAATATGCCAAAAATGTTTTCAAATATTTTCCAAGGAAAGAAATATATCAACAGTGATTTACAACTTCAGACGACATAATATATTATTCGGTATAATAGTACTGTTACTAATTCGAAAACAATAGAAAATTTAATAACATAAACCGTAAATTCGTATTTTATTATCTTACAATTTCGTCTTCTAATGTTCAAGCTTATTTAAAGATCATTACACAGATATATCCAAGTGTAATAGGTGTATCCAGTTAATACACAAGTATAACAATTATACACAGCTATAGCGGGTATATACAGGTATATATACAGGTACAGTAGGTATACATAGGTATATATACATGTATAAATTTTTTAGTTCACTACAATGCAAAAAAAAAAAATAAATAAATAAAAATATATAAATATAAGATTTTTGAAAAATCATTAGTTGTGATGGATATATACGTGGCCCAAAAATTGAGGAATAGAAATACGATTTCTTGTAAAAAGTAATATTGAAAAAAAAAATTAAAAAAAAAAACAAGAGCAAAAGAAAAATTTCCATAACATTCCCCTTTGAAAATCATTTAAATTATGCTACAAATATGTTTTATAATATTAAAAATAATAAAGATATTTAAATGGAGTTTATAAAAATACAAGTAAACTAAATATTTTATTTTTAGATCATTTTTTCGTGTATTTTTAAATCATAATAACTATTTAGATATAAGTTATTGATTAAGAACGTCATATCGTGGCATTTGTAAAATTATCAAATTTATTAAAAAAAATAAGTTGCCAAAAAAATTAATAGTTTTATATTTTTTTTATTTTACAATTATTATAAAGCTTCTCATAATTCATAATTTTCATAAAGAACTATGATTGTCTTTATTGGACTTTGTACATAATATTTTATTATAATTTATAAGTATATAAAAATATATCTCATAAATTTTCATTGTCTATTTAAATTAAATTGAAATCCTATTTCAAAATATTCAAATAACGAGAATTTAATATTTATAAATTATAATATATATATATATTATAAATTATATAAATAATTATAAATAATTAATGGAATTTATTATTCTCACTAATAGAAATTTATCTATATTAAATAAAATATGGAATTAAATAAATATTGATGATTTTAGTTATACAATTTTCAATACAAATGATTACAAACAAAAACTTACCTGTTAGGGGTTGTGACTTTGAAAATCTATAATCTATGCTAAGTAGATACTATTATATTATGCATAGTATGTAGAAATAGGCTCTCTATCCCTAACAAATGATAGTTTCAGCGATTTGCATTCGTCAAGATGAATGTTGAAACAAGCATAAAGAATTAGTCATAAATATCTTTTGTTTGTTTAACAGGCCATATTGTAGTCGAGGTATAGTATGCTTTTAAGAATGTCCGAAGTCGTCTTCCTGACAAACATCCTCTGAGCTTCTTCGAATTTTTCTCGAGTCGATATCTTTTTATCTTTCATTCTTATTTTTTCTTTTTTCTTTTTTTAATTTTATCTTATATAATATTAAAAATTGTGAAATTGATCAAGTGATAAAAATCTCCTAGAAAAAAAAAAAGTTTTTAAATATGAAATTATATGTGTATTATTTTCTATTACATATTTTTTTAACTTGTTTTAATTTGTATTACATTAATAAAAGGCTTCGTGAATTAATATAAAAAATGTAAAGATATATACGTACATGTAAACATATTTCCTGAGATCATTATCATATTTAATTATTAGCTAAAATTTACATATTCATTCATCTTGCCATAAATCGTGTCATATCAATATCATTTTGGATTGGAATCAATGTAAATTAAATATATAAATATATTGCTTGTTAGATGTCTGAATCGTTATTTATTAACTATTTTATATTTTTATAGTTAGAAAACAAGATTTTTTAATTAAATTCTATTACAAAATCAAATTAAATAAATTTAAAAAATATATAAAAAAAGATATTCAAGAAAAGATTTCGAAAAAAAACGAAAAAAATAACTTTATCATTTTATTAAAATAAAGTAATATGAAAATTTATTTTAATAACAAACTATCTATAATGATTGTAATTTAGATAACAACTAGTATATTATAATGAGAAATATTTGACTACGAAAAATCGTAGCGTGATATATAATAACGATTTAAAAAAAATCTCTATTTAAATATTAATTTTAGAAGAAGAAATGTGGAAGAAATATAATCATTCTCACTAATTAATATGATTTAAAATATAATTATAATATAGTTAATAATAATATAATTAATTATTTTGTTATTAATTTGTCAATTTAATAGTATAATTTTAATAAATAATCAGATAAATAGATTGCGAATATTTATAGAGATGTATATTTTTTTATTATAGAATTAATATTGAATATTTTTTATTAAAATAATGGAATCTTGACGAAAATAGATTTTAAAAATAAAGGAGTCTAAAAATATATTTTTTATTTTGTATCTTTTACATAATATATATGTCTTGCATATTTATTCTCAATATATCGCAACATATAAGGACATTAAATGAATATACTATGTGTCAGTCAAGGCTGTACAAGATCAAAAATAAAAGAAATATTTGTCAATATTTCGTAATGTGTTCACAAATATTTATAATTATATATTGTAATATTTAAATTATTCATTATAATTTATTTATTATCAAAATAATTATCTTTTTCTTATTATTACAAAATAATATAATAATATTAATATTTTTTCATAAATCGATAATTCTAATTAATGATATCTTAGAAATCGTGATTCAATGAGAGAACCAAATATTTTTATTAATATTTATATCGATGAAAATAAAAAATTGACGTTTACATACCAAGAGGAAGTGCATTTTGAATAGAATACCTGCATTTAAATAATAAAAACTAGATAAATTTGATAAAAAATAAACATGAATAGAAATATCTATAAGTACCTTAATATTCAAAATATTTCTTATTTTTATAAATATTATTCAGATCTTGTAGAATCTTGAAAATCATTCTGTAATATATGGACATATTTAACTCATCATATCATTTTAAAAAAAAATACGATGTACTAATGAAAAAATTAAAAATTACCTTTAATTTTTGAAATATTCCAAATTATAATATTGCAAATATAAAAAAATATTGATTTTAAGAGATTATAAGATTTTTTCTTTTCCATTTTTTTTTAATAACTTCCGTTTAACGAGGAAAATGGCTAATATATTATGAACATTTTGTATATGAATTGTATTATTAATTCATAAAATACATAAATAGCAGGAGAAAAATGAAAAAAAATATTTTTACGATACATTTTTAGACATATATAAGATTTAACGAGTTAATAAAAAAATATTTTAAATGACAAATATTAAGGACTGATAGATGTAAAACATGGATAGATTTACATATTCTTTATGTATTTTTGCATATTTTTCATAAATGTCATATATCTTTTATAAATACATGCAGTCTAATAATAAATATCTAATCTTATAATTCTGACAATATTTCCATTATTGTTTAAATGATTATTGTTATCCTATTTCCTCTCACATATAATTTTTATAAAAAAAAATATATATATATATACACATATATATACATATATATTTTTTTATATAATAAATTTGTTTATAACATATAATATTGAATATATATTATTTACACATTTGAATATTTATATATTCAAATATAATAATATAATTATTTATATATTTATATATTCATAATAATTTATAATATTTAATAAATATTTAATAATAAATATTTAAATAATATAAATAATATATAATAAATATTATATCTTATAAAAAAATTTATAGCAATATAATTATATTTATAATTATATTTCTTATAAAGTGATTTTTTAAATTATATAATGGGTTAATTATTTGTAATTAAAAACAGAAAAACATTGACCATAAAAATATATATCAATTTTCGTATTGGATCTTTGTCAATATCATTTTGTCTGCCATTAAAAAATAATAATAAATATTCAAATGTGTAAATAATGTATAATAAATATTACATCTTATAAAAGAATTTAGCAATAATTATATTTCTTACAAAATTTAAATGAGTTTTTTAAATTATATAATGGGTTAATTATCTGTAATTAAAAACTGAAAAACATTGACCATAAAAATATATATCAATTTTCATATTGAATCTTTGTCAATATCATTTTGTCTGCGATTATTTCTGATATGGATTAAAATAAATTATTATCTCTTTGAATTATATTTGTATTGTTAAGCGAAATAAAAAATATTTTCAACAAGTAAAAAACGAAATTGATGAATTGAAATTATTTTAAATTTATTAATTAAATATATTCATATTTATATATATTCATTCAGATTATTTATATAATATGAATTTTTTTCTTATCTTTATGTGTTTATGAATTTTTACATGTGTCGTGCAATTATTTGTAAACGTAAATGAACGATTTTTTTTTATTTTTAAAAATAAGAAAACGAAGCAATATCAAATAAATTGAAAATAAATATTTTTTAGCGTTTTTATGTGATGATATGAATGATATTTTTAAGATGGTTACGTCATTAATAAGGAAAAATACAGAATAAAGAAATTGTAATTATAAAAAAAAGATAATAAAAAAAAAGGATTCATAATGGATATAAAATATTTTTTTACATATTTTATACATATATAAACAATAGAAAAATTTAGAATAATTTTATTATTAATTTTATTAGTATCAAATTATAGGATTATATATATTTTATTGATAATTATTAAAATAATATATTTCAATGAAAATACAATATAAAACCGCAGATATTGATTCAATGATTTAAACATTATAATATTATCATTAACAATTCAAAATCATTTTATATGTATATATATGTGCTTAGTTTTATTTTTATCAGCAAAATCAGACGAATATAATGAGCATGAATTGAACGAATCGAATTATACGGTTGATTTCATTCTAAAGCAATTATTTCAAGTTAAACAAATATTAAGAATGGAATACTTAGTTATGTATTGTCATTTATTAGGACGTCACTATATAATTTGAAAATACATGTACATAATTTGAAAATATATATTGTAAGGTTACAAAAAATTGAAGAAATCACTAAAATCTAGTCTGGCTACTAATTATTTTAGTCTGGAGACTAATTATTTTTATTATCTAAAATTAATTGAAATAATGAAATATATGAAGATAATTATCTATTATTGTTATAATCATTTCATGGAAAAAAGAAACAAAGAAAAGATTAAAGCTATAATAATTTTCATAATATCACAGTAATAATTTGTATAATAGTAATAAATAAATATATTTTTAGATATTTTTCATATCATAATCTAAATTGTGTTTAGGAATCAAATAAAATTAATTTAAAACAGATATTATTTTTATTATAGATTTCTTATATATTTAATCCTATATATATTATTTAAATCATGTACATTTTTCTTACAAATTTTTATTTATTGAATATTGTTGAAGATAACTTGAAAAATATTCATATAAATTTGCATTGCTAATCTCGACATTCATAATTTAATTTTAATATTTAAAAATAAAAAATATTTGATGCTTCTAAAATCAATTTCAGATTAGTTCAATCTAACCTATAAATGAGAATCTTTCAATTAAATTATATCAATGAAACATCGATATTTCGATTTTATATTTTTTCAATTACAATAGTGAAAAAGAGATAAATTCTTTAATTTTTTATTATATTTTTTTATATAATTTTATTATATTTTCATGAATTTTTTTAATTTTTTGCAATCAGCTTTTAATTGCGCTTTAATTTATATTTTTGTAACTTTTTCGAATTACACGTAAAAATCTATAAAATTCTGATATTAATTAAATATTGTTTCTTGCAAATGGAAACTTTACATAATCTTAACTGATTTTTTGATCTCACTTAAAAATACATTTTTTTTTCGTTTTGTTAATTTGTAAATGTTAATTTTTGATCAATTTTACGACTCCATGATGTATATTATTTTAAATAGACATATATAAATATATTATAGATGTTATTTATTAATAATGATGATTAGATTAGTATTTTTGTGTATATACTTATATTTTTATGTATCATATTCTACAAATACATTTTTTTACAAAAAAATTATAAGCAATAAATAATTTCTAAGTATTTTTAAATTCTAACCAATGCTCAGTCACATAACTATGTATAAAACAAATTTTATATTACGAAATTTGCGACTTTCTCTTGTTCATAGTTTAATAAATAACAACACAACACAGATAAAAAATCTTTGACTTTGATTGAATAACAAAACTTGATTAATCCATACTTTCATGGAAAATGTATAATTTTTTCGATCAAAAAAAAATAAAAATAATGCGAAAATCAAACTTCTTACCTTAATTTTAATATAATATCAACGATGCTTTTTGCAACTGAACTGTAGTATGAACTGTAATATGGTTTTCGTTGCTATTGATAATCATTTTTTTCAATTTTTTCTTTTATATTAATTACAACTTGTTTTTAAAATAAATGTTTCGAAATGTCACTGATTGATTTTTGATAACAATTCTGTATCCATATCATTATCGCATAAATTTTCTTTAATAAAATAGTTATTGGACACTATTTTATATTAAATATTATATTAAATATTATATTATCGAGCATTGTTATTCAGTAACTGTTAAACGTTTTACAATAAAAATAATTTTATTGTAAAAAAAATTGTATTTAATCTAATCATGAAATATTATAATAAGCGTCAAAATTTTTTTTGTTTTATTCTCATTTTTTTTATAACAAACAATAATAAAATTAATGATAGATATGCTATTTGTTAAATATTATTTTAAATCAAAATAATTAAATTTTTTTTCACCAACGATATATAATTTTCTTATGATAAAATTATTAACCTAAAAGAAAAAAATTAATTGAAAATAAACGTGAATAGTATATAAAAATTATACAACATAACAATCTAATATATATAAATAATCAGTACATTGTTGAGAATGTTATAACACAAAAAAATGAGTCTAGATAAAAAATTTTTTTTGTCTAATTCATTTTTTTTATCTGTTCAAAAACTACATTACAATTTTGACACGAATCTTTAATAGATACACGAATATTTAATATCTACATAGACGTAGATATTAAACGAGCAAATAATTTAGAATATTAACATAAACTTAAATATGTTTAAAGATAGTTATGAATTAACAATTCAAATCACATTATCACTAAGAGAATATTATCGTGTAAGCTAATAATATGATCAATATACAATAGTCATAAAAAAATTATTGTATATTAATGCATGAAGAAATGAATAATATATAAAAAATAAATATAAATGAATTTTTAGTAAAAATAAAAAAAAAAGTAAAATTGAAAATATATATAATATATATAATAAATATATATAAATAAATATATAAAATATATATAAAATATATAAAATAATAATATTTATTGAAGTATTTAAATTGCAAAATGTTTTTTTTTAAATATATAATTTTCATTTTAAATCACTAAAAATGAAAATAAATCATTTTTCATAGAAATAACCTATTTCGATGGCTTACATAGATACAAACCTATATATTAGATTTTCTCTACAGTAGATACATTCACACTTAAATATTGATATGTATGAATGTGATACATACTTGAAAGATAAATATGTAAAGTCCAAAAACAAGTGAAACGAGAAAATAATTAATTTTTATTAAAAAGAAGTATGATTTAGATTAAATTGTCAATGAAAGCCAATTAGTAATTATCATTATTTAAAAATAGTAAAAGAATTGATGAGTGAAAAGATGATCGGCTTTCTTTAAAAAAAAATATAGGTTAGATTAGATTAATTTCATTTTCATGAAAATTAATTATTATTTTTGTTTTTAACAATTTAAAAAAATTCTAAAAATATTACAGAATATATTTTATCCAAAAATGGTAATCTAAAATCGATCGAAAATATGAAAAGAGAACGAATGCATGTGTCTCTTACAAATAACCAGTTTTCTTAATGTTGCGATGTTGCATCTTATTACGTTCGTTTGTTTTCTTTTAGACGTAACAGTGGCGAATTACATCGTGAAAGCGCTCACATAACACTCAAAATAAAATGCGTATATATAAACGGATGTTAAATCAGAGCCATGGATCTGTCTAGTAGAGAAAGTAACTAGTTTCCTTTTCCTGGTTCGTATATATCTTTTTTTCCTTTGTACGTTCATTGATAAAGCCGAATAAGAATTTAATATATTTATGGGAAATTTTTAATGTTTTTTTAAATGTTTATTTTATAGGCCAAAGTAAACACGAAAATTGATATGCAAAAATATTGATTAAGAATTAATCATATAACAAATTCAAATAACAATATGATTTCTAATCATAAGAATGATATTAATGTTGGTATTGATATTGAATTTTTGAAAGTAATCATTTCATATTTTTTATCATGCTTCTTATGACTGTTATTTCACATATTTTACAAGCTACAATATATGCATAATAAAACATGTCTGAGTGTAATAAAATACATAATTTTTGATAAAATATTGAGATATTAATTAAAACACATCAAGGATAATTTTAATTTTTGAAAAATTTTATAAAATATTTTTATTTATATATTTATAAATATGTCTTTTATGTATATACACACACATATATCTATATTAAGTTGATGCATATAAAATGCCGTTTTTTTATCACAATAAAAAATTGATAATAATATTTATTGTTACCATTGAAAAAAATTTGATCCAAACTACATAATTGAATAATAATAAAATTGTAAATCTTTCAATATTCAATATATTAATTTAAATATAGAAAAAAATTATTGAAAATATATATATAAAAATATTTAGAAAAGAATGGAGATTTTTTACTCAATAAATTGTTTTAAAATGACATAAATGAAAAAAATATGTAAATAAAAAACTAGAAGAAAAATTATATCGAATAATTAATATAAATAAAAAAAAATGAAACTAATCACCGATTAAGAAGTATATATATATATATAAAATTTGAATATTATGTTAATTAAATAATTTTGGTTAAATATATAAGGTTTCGAAAAAAAGATTTACTTAAAAAAATAATATTTCATATGTACCAATATTGTACCAATATGTACCAATCTTCGTTGCGAAGTCTAATGGAATTTAGAAACATGTTTTTCATGATGTTAAATTTCAAATGATTAGATTAGAATCTGATTTACTGATGTTATTATTATTTATTATTTTAATTTAAGCAAAATCTAATCATTGAAAAATAAGGAAAAAAAAAAAAAAACAAATGAAAAGTGATTGGAAGAAAGAACATCAAAGCATTTTTTTTTTTTGATTTTTTTTTTTTTTTTTTTTTTTTTTGATTTTCAAAGTATTATCAGCACATGATAGTTTCGCATCCATTTCACAAAATAAGAATCAGACAAAACGTCAACAATTATAAATAAAAAACAAACAAAAAAAAAAAAAAAAAAAAAAAAGAAAGGGACCATTCAGGTCGCCGGAGAGCCGCATTTTCCCGCAGTGTTCCAGAAGCCAGTTCCGAAATAATTATAAAATAATATCATTCATGTAATATAATACAGAAGTGATAACGAGTTCCGTTACAATATTATAAAATATCACAACGTTAATATCTGCCGGATAATGGAATCAAAGACGTGCACAAGAAGCCTCAAAAAACATCCATACAAATAAGACATTATTTTGAAAATCTAGAGGATTAAAGAAACAAAGGAAGGAAGAAAAGAAATAGAGAAAGGAATGCAATTTCTACATAATTTCTAATAAATTTCTAAGTATCGATTGTTGGAATTATTAAAAAAAAAATTAATACGGGAGAAACGCTTTACCTTGAACTTTCGAAATTTTAACTTCTCAGAAAATGACTTGTATAATAACGTTCATTTCACGTTCTGACATTTTTGGAAGCATGAAGACCGGCTTGACTATCACGTTACAAAATAAGTCTAATGAAACATCAGACACACGTGTTTCATAGAAATTAGTCCTTCGAATCTTTCTTTTTCTTATACAGACATAATGATGTAAGTTACCGATGAAATCATTATATATATATATATATATATATATATATATATATGTATATGTATATATATATATAAAAGTGCATTTCAAATCTTGGTATATCTTGACCAACCGAAAAACAATATTCTTTGACCGGGTTGCCTTGAGATTACCGACAATACTTTCTTCATCAACGAGTTTCACTTGTTTTATGCATTTGCCGATGTGACGAAATATTTTTCATCGACATATATTTCATCGATATAAATTTTTCAACTGGATGCAATTACATTCGATCTTATTATAAATAATCATTTTATTAAACAAGTATCAGATAATTATTTGCAGAATTTTCTCCTTTATAAAATTTGTATTCGGGCTTTTGTACTCGTCTTGAAAAGATATGTGAAACTTCTAATACTGCAAGGGATCTTAAAAAAAAAGAAAAAAAAATATTAAATAAAATATTTTAACTATGAAGACTGAATAATAAACTTTGAAACTAAAGTCATAAAATTCTCGAAACTCTTCAGAGATTCAGAATCTATTTATTTTTTCTTTCTTTCTTTTTTTTTTTCAAGAAATATCTATTTATTTTGCCAAGAAATTGTATATTTATTTATATTAAATAAATTTATTTAATTTCAATATTCTGGAAATTTTAATAAAATGAAGTTGTTCGTAGTTATTCTTTTTCACGAAGAATTTCATTTTTTCCTTTCCCGAACAATTGTTAAGAAATGATGATGAGATCACACGAATTAAAATGAGTCTAAAGTTTAAATTGCAACATCTTTAAATTTTTTTTACAAGTCATCTTTTAGACTTCGAGATTTTTGGAATTGCAAAAAAATTGAAAATTCCAAATGGCCAACCTCTATAAAGTATTATTTATTAAATAATAATAAAAAAGAAAAATTTATTACCTATGCAAATTTTTCAATCAATTAACCGTCTGAGATAAGTGTCAACAATTTCCATGGACCGGTTAATGCATAATAATTCGAAACTCGACGATTGCAATGACACGGTATGTCAGTCCATTTCAAGGTTACTTTTCGACCTATATTTTTCCATTCGGATATTACGTGAAACGAAACAAGCAGCTTTACTGGAATCCTGTTTCGAGGTGAATGTCATTTTTTTTTTTTCTAGTCATTTCGCTTCGCATGACTGAACCTGAGCAGAAGAATAAATTAAGGAAATGTTGACAGAGAATAAAGAAAGGATACGATCGCAATACGCAGACATAAGAAGATCGCGAGGCGCCGAACGTTTTTTTTTTCGAGTTATTTATTTTCAAATAAATATCTTTTTACAGATTGAAAAAATAGTGCAAAAATGCGGTAAATCGATCGACGCCTCGTCCGTGCTCCACTCCCTTATGAAAATGAGAAATGACTACCTTGGCGCGAAGGCTCTCAGGAACTAAGCGCTGTGTGGAAAAATACTGAAATAACGTAATGAAAAAATTAATAGGAAATGAACAATCGAAGGGAAGAGCGGATGATGAAAGAAAGGATAAATTACGGGCTCCCTCGTTCATTTGTTATTGATTAGATGGTAACGATTCCTAGACATTTCTTCATATTTAATTTCTTGTACTTAATACTGTTCAACGTTAAATCCTTTTATTTGTTGAATAACATCGTGTGGAAGCTGATAACGCATTGACGTTTTTGAATTATTGACGAGGATTTACTGTTAGATATTATTAGGTAGAAGAAAACATTAGCGCATTTGATTTTGTAATACTCGTAAAATATTGCTATTCAAACATTTAATCGATCCACACGGTTAACTAGACAAGAATTAATTTTCTATACGACGAACGACTGTGTTGGCAAACATCAATTTTCAAAATGGCTGCCCGAACAATTTACTTGTTACACGTGAGCCCGTAATTCTCGCTATATAGCGACGATAAAGTAAGCAATCCCACGAGAATGATGATTGCTACGATATCTACATTAGTCAAGAACAAAAAGCAGGAATACTTGTTCAAGGATACAGGATTTGCATTTTCGCGTTAATCCAAATATGATGATTTGTCGCATACATTTGAGAGTCCATTTGAGGTCCAATCGTCAAATTGTTAAAAATAACTCCTAAAAAAGCTCTCATTGTAATTAATAAGTAAATAAAAAAATTAGATTTCCTTAAAAAGCAACAGCTGATTTTGTGCATACGATCACTAGCTTCACACATCGTTTAATCTTCTTTTTTTCCCTTTGATCTAATTTGCAAAATCGATCAGGTTTGATCGCAACGCGCCAAGGAGCAAAGAATAATCTTATTCTGTTCTTTTTTTCTCCTTTTTTTTTTTCCCCCTCTTATTCTGTGATTGCTTTTTCAACGGCTTCATTCATTTGTTCTTGCACCGCTGGAAAAGTATTTGCCACTCTCCATTTCTCTTTCTCTCGCTTTTTCTCCCTCTTTCTCTCTCTGTATCTCATTCACTCTCAACGTGGTTTCAGGCACTCCTATATATTTACAGAACGTTATCGTCATCTCGCTTTTGCCATTTTCATTCGCATACAACGACAGCGTACGACAAATTTTTATTGAGCGCCGTCCGCTCAACGCTCCGAGTTATGGTTACAGGTTACAAGATAATTCGAATAATTAGGGAAAAGAACGAATGTGTATACAACACCAGCCATTTACCTACATAACAATTACTACCGCTCTATATATACAACGAATCACTAATGCTGTCGCCGATTGTACCAGAAAAACTGAAAAATCAGTGGGTGAGTTTTTTCATTCCTTTTTTTTTTTCTTCTTCTTATTCTTTTCTTCCTTTTTTATTTTTATTTCGTTTATCTCTGGATCGACGAGATTATTATATCGGAAAAAGGTACAAGGGACGAGAATATCATAATAATTATAGGAATATTACGAAAAAATATTCAGCCTCGAAAAAAATTAAATAATGTGGCACTTGATGAATCTCGTTTCACCGATTCAAAATATTTAATAAAATGGAATATCTTTTGTGGGAGGAAACGGCGAATTCGAATTCTGCATCCAATAAAACGACGCTCCTCTTTCTCTTTCTTTCTTTCATATATATATATGTGTGTATATATATATATAATATATATAAATATAAATATATATATGTACACACACACATACACTCATACGCGCGTCCATTCACGCATACACACACGCACAGACATCGATCATGTACTTCCCAGTACAATCATAATTTTACAAGAACAAAAAAAAAAAAAAATAAGATGCCAGCATAAAGACTAAAAATATAAAAGAATCGCGAGATTATATTAAGAAATACTATAAAGTGGAGTTAAATTCCAGAATAAAAATAAATATATTATCGAAACACTGACGAAGATATTTGACACAAATCCACTCGGTTCCAAATAGAACCAACTGAATGACTAAATGAACGATATAATGATTATGTAATATGCATATGCATATGTATATATATATATACATATATGCATATTATATATATATACATACGCACATACATATACATATATTAATATATTAAACGCTTGTACCTTAAACGATAGCAAAACATGACGAAAAAGGCAATATATATATATATATATATATATATATATATATATATATATATATATATATATATATAATCGAAACTTATTCCTTTAAAAATTTTTCTTTTGTACGTTAGCATGCCTAACGGGTCTATTCGAGACTCCCGCTTCCTTTCACACCTTGCTATTTAATTAAACATCGCTCGAACGACGATTGGTACGAACGATTCAGTCCACTTTATAGTAACTGCACGGTTTTACGGTAGATAAAAAAGGAACCGTGAACACAGGTAGAAAAAAAGAAGCGTTGGTGTACGCATATTATTCAACACGAAACGATTACACGTTACCACCCATTGAACGCCTCTAATCTCGCCATTTCTTTCTTTTCTTGTCTTGTTTTTCTTCTTCTTTTTTTTTTCTTTTTTTTTTTTTTCTCTTTTTCTCTATATCGATTTACGCGTTTTACATATTTTTTTCTTTCCAAAGCTATTTATTTTAAAACAATATATACTCTTTGATTTAATCTCAATAACGAAAATACAACGAAAGAAAAAAAAGGAAATATAATTTTGCATTGTGCCTCGACTTCGCGGAACAAAATATATATATATATATATATGTATTATCGCGTTATTGAGTTCGTGTGTACCTCTCTTTCGAAGCGCTCTGTACAAATTTCTTCTTCTTTCTTAACGAAGCGTTTCGGTGCGTATGTTGCATCTCGTTGCCACAGAATCATCCTAGAAATCGACGGTTCCCCCTCTTTAAAATATATGCGTGTCACGATTCAACGAAGACTGCTTCCCATAATTTGATATATATATATATATATGTATATATATAAAAGAAACATTTAGCAGCGTTTTTGAGCGTTTAAATCGACGATCCATTGTACGAGAAGCGTGAAGCACCGAACGCCGGAAAGACAGTTATAGGCAACCGAAAAAGGATAATTTTAGATTAGGGAGGATTTTTTTTTTCTTTTTTTTTCTTTTTTTTTTTTTTTTTTCCTTTTTTGAGAGATGAAAGATGGCGTTCGCGTTTCGTCGCCGTGTTCACCGTCTTTTCTCGACGATTCCCTCGTCCAGCATCGTTGATCTCGTGAACTAGCGGGGCTCGTAGGCCTCGTAGACGAGCTCTGGCACCAGGGCCAACGAGAACGTGGCGCTGACTTGTCTTGCGTACTGTCTTCTCGTCCCGATAGCTTCGTGTTACCTATTATTCTCTTCCATTACCACCTGCTTGAACACACCCGCGGGCATCTGACTTTTGATCTCGTGGCTGCCGAGCGCGGTCGTCCCGTCTTTCGCAATGAACAGCTGAAGTCCAGTAGCTGTAAATATAAATATAATATATCGAAAATTTTTTAAATTTTGTATATTATATTATATTGTTATAAAAAAAGAAAAAAGAAAGAAGACGAAAAAGAAAAAAAAAAATGATAAACGATTCTTATCGTACTCTTATTTACAATATAATCTTTATATTTCGCATCAAATGATTATATATTTAATTAAAAAAGAAGAAAAACAAAAGGCGAAAGATAATCGGTTTTTATTATGTTCCTAGTTTTTTTTCTCTAGTTTTATTTATTACTGTCTTTATATTTCGCATTAAATAAACATTGGATTAATTAAAAAAAAAAAAAAAAAAAAAGGAGGGAGAAAAGAAGAAAGATGATAGATGATTATATTTTTATTACGTCTTCATTATTGCGTATTTCACAATTTAAATAAATATTATATTTTATAATTACATTAAAAAGAAAAAAAAAAATGGATAAAAAATAGTCAGTTTCATATTATATTTTTTTTGTAATTTATATAATTATCATATATAATATAATATAATATAATTTATATATTTTTTATATAATTTTTGTATTATATAAAAATTATATAATATAGTTATTATATACATTGAATAAATACTAAGTTTAATTAAAAAAAAAAAAAAAAGGGAAAAAAAGAAATTGATTAGTTATAGCAACAAAATTTAATATTTATTTAAGATTGATTTATTGATGGTTGATCATCAATTTCTTTTATATTTTTCATCATAAGAAAATATTAAAAAACAATCTTGATGATGTTATCGAGAAATTATTTCTTCGTGAGTCTTTTATATATCTATTTTTATTAATAAGAATGGAAAAAATAGAAAAGAAAAAAAAAAAGAAAGAAGAAACCTTGGATGAAAAGATTTAAAAAACTAAATTGGAAAAAAAGAAAAATTATTACATAGCAAAATATAAATTAAATGAATATAAAGAATAACATACTCTCAGAACTCTCGAGATCAGTTTGCTCCAAATTCGTTGCTTTGATTAGCTCATCGATCAGGGAATCCGGATTTGGCCTCGTCACTTCAACTCTGCACAAAATCGAATTTCCGGTTCCATCCTCGGCCTTTTTTCTGCGCTCCAGCGCGGCTTTTGCTCGATCCAGAGATCCTGTTTCGCTGAGACCCGAACCACTGGAAGGATTTCTACGAAAAATAGACAATGCCAAAGATAAAAAAATTGTTATTTCATCTTTAAGTTCATTTTTTTTTTTTTTATTATTTTCAAAAGCACCGGCACAGAAAGCGTACATTTTCAATGAAAATCAATTCAAATGTTGACCGTCAAGATCGTTAGAAGAAACTTAATGTACAGAATGTTCGAAGAAGAAAAAAAAAAAAAAGAAAAACTATTCATATTTTTTCCAAGATTCATATGGCACATAAGATCCAACCATTTTTCAAGATATAATAATTTTTGGTTGCATCAACATTACGATATTTAAAAATGTTCTCTTTCCATTTCCATAGATTGGACATGCTTCGATTCGATTTCTTTATCTCGTTTATTAAAGGATTGGCACACTTCTTACTTGTTACGAAATATAATATGAAAATTGAACGAGAACATTCAGGGAACAGAAAATTATTTGATACTGAAAAAAAAAAAAAAAAAAAAAACGTTCGTTACGACACGTAAAAGTTAATAATACAATGATGATGCTAATATAAAACAAAAAATGATTTCTCAGAAAAGATCGTATTTTCGACCTATACCTATTAAAGCTTTTTTATCCGATATGGCTTTATGTGTCATATTGAATTTTAAATAATTTTTTCTTTTTTTTGAAACATTTTATATAACACGAAAGATATTTATATATCACTATTTGCGAACGTGAATAATAACAATTTTTTAAAAATGTCGTCCCGTGACGACGATATCCTTTGCAAAATTCTGGACCAGTCCTCGACGCAGAGTCGTCAAAAAATTAATTATTGATCGCAAAATTAAACACACCACATGCAAAAACACGATTATGCTCGATACAAAGATCAAGGAATACCAGAAAATTGCTATGATGCTAATGAAACAAATGCAAATGTCAGAAGCGAGGGGCCATTGTTTCGAAATTGTTTCAACACGCGTTTTGGCGAGATCGAAAGCAAATGGAAATAAGATATGCACGGAATGGTGAAATATCCAATTGTTTTTTTTTTTACCTATAGTTAGAGGATTTAGATTTGCATGCAACAAGCCAGCTACGGTAAAATGTGTATCGTACAGCATGAATTCTTACGTCAATATTCAAAATTTTGTACAATTAATTTAATTTTGTGCTTTTCTGATAATAAAATTCTAATTTGTAAATGTAAATCGATGGAAAATATATCGAATTGAAGTTTAAAAGAAATTTAGAAATGAAAAAATTTTTCGTTGAGAAATAAAATATTTCAAGTTTTATTGTAACTATAAAGAGATATCCGATTATTAATATTAATATAATTAAACCAAACTTTGTCAAAATAGATGATGTTTAATATTGTATTTTTCTGCCATTGCAGATAAATTCATATAATTTTATAATTTTTAATTAAAAAAAATATAAAAATATATCACGAAATAGGAATTGTGATTTCTTCACATTTGATATTCTTTGTAACCAAAAAAGAAAAAAAAATTAATGCTTTTTTTCTAGCAAAAAAATTATTTATAATTTAATCAAGAGCCAATAGGCGACTTAATTGAATTTAATTGAAATTAAGTTTTTATATAATATATATATATATATATGATTATTATTCAAGAAGATAAGTAATAGTAAAAAAAAATTACTTTGAATGCAAATAACTCCAACTAGAAATATTTTAATTTTTAAATATCACATTTACAATCATAAGATTATGAGATTTTTATTAATTATCAAAAGTCACATTATATAATTATATTAAATGCAAGATCTTATTCTGAATTGTATGACGATCACGAATTGTTGAAAAATATATTTTTCATAGACAGCTAATAATTACACAGACATAGTGTGACGGCATGAACAAACTAATCTATGCGGATACGTGGAAACTAATATCAATGATACTTATTTTACACTTTTTTTATGCAGCTAATTAAAACTTATGGTAAACAATTTACAATTTCAACACCTTACAATACCTTACTCGTAACAATCTTCATATTGTGAGCTAAGCAATCAGTTTCCTTATGTATTTTTTATAGTTTAATAAAAATTTTTTGTTCGCTTTTGTATAAATCTCGCTGAATCATGATGATATGCAAGAAATATGTAAATTGTAAATACTTTTATTGACTTACATCACTTATTGTGTGTTTAATCTTTCATTGTTATCGAGCAGGTGTCAAAGTTTTCCGATTTTTCTGAATATATGTTTCAAAATTTATCGTCGAACGGAATATAATCCAATAAAATAGATATCCAATTTTCAGATAAGATATTAAATATCAAATAAAAATAATCCACGTGTCCGCGAAACATCGAAAATGTACAAGTACATTTAAGATTAAACGTATCGAAAGTACTTCTCGATACTACTCGTTCGAAATAATAACGTCTAATAATAATTTTCTATTATCCGATATTAACTTTGAACATATATATTCTCAATGCAGTATCCACTTACGTGAAGTACTCTCGAGTATCAATTCTCAAGAATCTTACTCTTAAATGTATCGAGTCATCCCATAAGTAATATCATTTTACAAGCATAATTTTTATAAAAAAAAAAGTAATAATACTTATATATTTTTATATTTTATATAAATTATAATTTCACTTATAATTTCAATAAATTAAAATAAATAAATTATCTTATCCTTTTAATCGAGCAATTTGTTTATCGTTAATTCCTTAATTTTCAAAAAAGTTTCAGTTACTTAAAAAATTTTACATTAATATTAAATTAGATATTATTTAACTTGCATATAAATAATTCTTAGCAATCGCAATTCGATTTTTAAAAGGAAATTACTTATGGGTTTACCCAACATTTGCATCCAAAGAATAAAGCGAAGAGTAAAGAGACAGAAAGAGAGAGAGAAAGAGAGAGAAAGAAAAAGAGAGAAAAAAGAAAACAGAGTCGAAAGATCGAAGATATACAAAGAGAATAGAATTAAGACGAAAGCATGGACTGACGGTGGGGTTATGCTGTTTCGGTGCTGGGAACTCGGTGGAGCGACTTCCGGTACCCCTAAGGAGGACTCCTCGGAGTCCGCTGGGCTGGTGGCGACCGTGGCCAGCTTGCCCCCCGCCCCGTCCAGCAACTTCCGGTGACCTCCAACCATACCCCTGCAAGGATTCACAAAGCCATCCAAAGTGGAAGGAAAGCTACACCATCTCTCTTCCGCACCTAGCCCCCTTTATTTTTACTTTTTTACCGCGTGTTTTCGATGTAAATCGCCTCTACTTTGACAGTTCGGGACCCCTTTCTTTTAATACTGTTACTGTCGAATGATGTTAGGCTTTCCAATAAGTTTATACTTTATCAGAGGAAGAATTAAAGAATCAAAAAAATTGAATATTGGTTTTATTTTGGAATCATTCTAAAGATTTTTTAATTGATCGTGTTTCTATTGTCGACTTATAACTTCTAATTTTAGTAACTTTCTAGTAGAATTGAATAAATCTAATAAATGAATGTACCAAATAATGATCTAGTTGAATTTGAAAATTTGTTATGTCAAAAAGATAACGAATTTTACATGTTACACGTTAAATAAAGAGATATCTAAATATTGGCCTGAAAAGTTGAATAATAAAATGAATTCTTCACAAGTTATTCTGTATATAAAATTAATGAGAAAGATTTAAAAGCATAAAATACGAGCTTCTCATTTCTTAAGTGGAGAACTTATTATAATCATTGTGAAGAAAGAAAATGTTGATACATCAAATAAAAAAATAATATACATGAATATAATTAAATAATCTGCATTTACTTTAAGAAAAGAAAAAACTTATTGGGCAACCTAAGTGTTGAAAGCCAGAGGAAGGTTACATTGCTTTTGTTAGAGAGATTATAGAAGCAAGTTTAGTTTGGAATTACGTAATCCGGACTGTGAAAGTGTTCAGCGATATACATCTTTAATTCATGATCTACCAAAATTGATTGATCGTTTAAATTCATTGAGAAATAAAATTGATTTAAAGAGAAATCTTTTTTAAATCAATCATAAATGTAACTTGAGTGGTCAATTTATGCCAACTACAAAATGTAACTCTATTAGCTACATTTGTATATACAACCTTTGGCACTGTTTTCTTTCATAAATGTGATTAATATTTCCTTTTTTGATGTACATTTTAAATACAGTTGCCCTCTATTGCGATAATATATAATTTTAATATAATATAATTATTATACGATTATTGGACGTTAATATTTTTGGAATGGAATAATAACGTGATTCAAATTAATGAATAGGCGCAGCATACGATAAATGGGAATAAAATTTATAAATAATTGATATGATGTGTTATCGATTTTTATGATAAAAAATTTGCCTAATTAATAAAGCAAAGCAGAAGCAAATCTCGCAGCAAATATGTATCTTTGTATATAAGCTTATTAAATAATATAACATATTTGCATGTCTGGATTTTTATATATGATATTAAATGTTGTTAATGTAAAACATAAAAGAGAAAGAAAAAGAAAGAGAGAGAAAAAATATAATAAAAAGAAAAAAAATATACATGCTGGAAAAAATAGATTGCATTAGAAATATACGATTTATTGCTATGTTAAATGGAATTTTAATAAATGAAAAATAATACGCAATTATCAAAATAAATCGTGTATTTTTAATTTAAAAAAATAATAATAATAAATTAAAATGGAAAATGATATAAAGAGAAAAACTGCTTATACTACAACTCGATACACATTTTCTGTAATCCTTTTAAATGGATAACATTTAAACAAACACTCTAGAGCCTTCTTGTATAAATATGAAACTAATATTATTAGCGAAAGTTATAAGTTAACAATATAAAACGATTTTCTTTTATATTCTTAATAATAAATCTTATGAATTATCTATTTCAGTATTTCTCAACTTCTGAATTGAAATATAATATCGAATCATGCTAAATTTTTAAGTCACAAAACAAATTCGAATATATATTCATCAATTATATATAATTTTATTTATTATTTATCTAATATACAGAGACTATTAAATTTAAACTATTAAATTTTTAAAATTTTTAGTTCTAAACTTTATATTTATAATAAATATTCAAGAACAAAATCACAACAAAAATGTAAATTATATATTATATTATATCATATAAATTATATCTATAATTTATATCATATAAAACAATAATACATTTTTGTTATTTCTTATATATTTGCTAAAAATATAAAGAAATTAAAATTGTATCAGGAACTAAATTTTTTTGCGACTGTAAATTTAGAATTCGATAACAATGCTATTATATTGATATAAATACACATATTAATATATAACCTATAATATATAATAATAATAATATATAAATTTACCAATATAACGAAAAAAAAGTTGAGAAACACTTATTTAATTACTCAATTTTATTTATATAAATTTCAAAAATTGTAAACGAAAACATAACCTACAACTTCTCGACTCGCTAACATTATTAGTTACTAAATTACTACGCAAGAGGGCTCACGAAACAGACTGCTTTTACCGACTATGCAATGGCAGTTAACACAGAATGAAAAGGAGGCAATAGAGATAGAACGCACAAAAATCGAAAGGAAGAACCAAGGGAAATTAATTGATTAATCAATTAACAAATAAATAAAAAAAATAAAATAAAAAAAAAAAATCAATCATAAAAAAAGAGAAAGTCGCTGAATGAATGAAACCTACCTGAGGGTCTGAGCGGTCGTCGCGGAACGTAGCGAGGCTCTGGGGTTATCGGGCCTATGGAGAGGATCGGGAGAGGATACGGCTCTGGCCTGGTCGGCCAATCGCAAAACCGGGCTCATATTTCCTTTCTCGATGCAATCACAGGTTTTCGAAATATTTCTCCAACTTGGATGACCGATTCTCGGTTTCGCGATTGGAGCGACTACTACGCTGTTCTGTTGTCCATTCCGATTTTTCATCGACGAATTCGCTACTACACTACGCTCATTCGACGAATCGAAACTATGTCTGTCATAATTCTTTCGCAACTGTCGCGTTCGCGTCACGTCTTGCGGTCCAGGTATCTTGAACACGCCGATCTCGTTTTCGACATCCTCGTTAACGCGACACGTGTCATTTGAAACAATTCCGTTCTCATTCGTTTCATTCTGATCGTTAGATAATGGAACAGCCGCTATACTAGACCTCAAAGAACTTCTCACTGATTTTTCTTCGCACGACGAAACAGGGCTGGACGTAGACCAGAACCGATTTCGTGGATTTCGCAGGATGGAAGACGAGGTCGGGGACTCGATATTGAGAGAAGTTTCAGGTTTTGTGGGGGGCTGTTGTTGGGTCGAAGAATTTTGGGAGGTATTGGGAATACGTGGAGCCCATACCGGCCAGGAGGGTGACCTATAAAGATCACAACACAAATATTCAAGCATGCAAAAATAATAATAAACTCATATACAGTACGTAAAAAGAATGGAAGAATTGGGAAGATATGGGAGAAATAGAAAAAAAATATATATGTATATATAAAAAAAATAGAGAATCCAGAGTCTCAAGAAATTGAATAATAATAATAATAATAATAATAACAACAATAACAATAATAATAATAATAATAATAAAAGGAAGGGGGAGAAATTTCTCGTACATCGTTATCGATGCCTTCTTGTTAACAGCCACGAACACGTGCTAGATAATAATAAGTGTTCGAGTGGTAAGTTTGGCAGTTCAAAGAAAAAGAAAAGTTAGTATATATACGCATTTGTTTTTTTTTTTTTTTTTGTTAAGCATCAGGCACCGAAAGTTATTAAAACTAATCCATAATGCAATTTAAAAAAGAAATTTTTGTAAAAAGATTCGGCAAAATATAAGACTTAAGCGTAGAGTTTCAAAGCAAAATCGCAAGCGCGATTGCATGGTATTTATTGGCATTTCAAAAAATTGTTAGTGCTGTTGTTACGATGATATTCTTTGCTGCGTCTTTTATCGGTATAACATCCCACGACGTATGATTTATACAAGCAACTGTATTCCTGTTATGAAATTCCTCTCATTTAATCCCTTATGAAATACCATGCTCGCTTCATCATCCAAATAAAACCATAGAGATATATGTACATGATAATGTAAAATTGTCATAAAAAAAAAAAAAAGAAAAGAAAAGAAAAGAAAAGGTTTTCTTTAAATATATAACTACAAAAAAATTCCTAGAAAGAGATCAAAGAATAAAACACTTTAAAGATAGTAAGATAAGTAATAAGCCGTTAATGAGCCAAAATGAGAGAAGTTCTTGTGTTACAAAAAGTATGGAGAAGAGAACTCTGGACTATATAATTAGGACTTAATTTCTACTTCAATTTAAAATTTCCAATCTAACTACGATCAATCTCTGTTCGTTTCTCCGGAAATAGAGTTTTTTTTTTTTATTGTTTCACTTTTTTTTTCATTTGATTCCTTGGTTGGCCGCGTGGCCTTACCTAATGTGACCACTGTCACCACTACTGCTCTGCCTACTGTGTTGACTGTGAGAATTTAAAGATCCATAGCCGGAACCTTTGCTTAACTGACTGGTGTTGCTACTGTTACGAGAATGTCCCGACTCTGTGTGCGCTTCAGCTAGAGTTTCCACTGGAAGAGCCGATGGTACAATCTCGCTCAGGGTCATTGGATCATATGACTCTGTCCCACTGAGAAGCTCTGAAAAAGGAAAGAGATCAACTATTTGCTAATGATAAAAATTTTGATAATTTATTATTTTTATTGTTATATTCTTTCATTCAATTTCAATTGTATATATAACAAAAATAAAAAATTGCTTTGTACAAATTTTTATTTAAATATCTTATCTTTTGTGAAGAGAAATATAATTTTTCATTTGATACAATGAAAATAAAATATTAAACAATATATAATTTTATAATGAATAAAAATGACTTGACATATAACAAATAATACAGAAGATAAATTTGAAAAAGAATATGATTTTTCTTTTTATTTATTCAAATCATAAAAAAATGAATCTTATCTTATCTTCTTATCATTATAAATCAATATATCATCAATATAAGTTCTTTTTCTCTTTTTTTTTCAATATATGATACTTTTACAATTAATCTCTAATTGTTTCTTTTATTTATTTTATTTATATTTTCTTCTCTCCTTTTATGGAAGAGTTAGAATTAAGATTCAATTATTACCCGAGGAAAAGAGGGGAGGCCTTTTTTTAGGAAGACTGCCGAAACCACTGCTGGCACTAGCTATGCTTCCAGCTAAGGAACCACTGGATACAAAGTCTTCTCGATTGGTACACCTCTCAGACACAGTTTCGTCCGTTGTCACACCAGAAACACCTGGCACACCGGGTACTGCGAGCTGCGTTTGCTTCAACGATGGAGACGGTCTATAAAATTTAATTCAAATATTATTCTAATTAATCCAACATTTATGATACAATAAATTAAGCTTAAGTATCGCAACACAAAAGAACTTGAATATAATAAACTTTTAATATGATATTTTTTATTTTAATAGATAAATCATGATGTATATTTAATTTTCAGAAACTAAATAATTATATTATTCAAATAATAATTGTTATATATATTATTTATTTTAGAAACAAAAAGAATCTTAATTACACTTGCTGCCTCCTTGATTAAAATATTCTATCTATTCTTTCCTTAAATAAAATTGGGAAAGATTTATACTTAACTTCACAGAAAAATAAAATAAAAAACTTTAGATTTCCTTAGACATTTTAGAAATGTCAGTGTGCATCAGTATATTGATAGAACTTACACTTTAAATAGAATATCTCCTGAGAGCATATTCATTTTGATAGCAACGCGTAACATGGAATTATCCTGCCGATGTCTCGCGTCGTATCCTTCTAGAAGATACCTCGTTCTGCAGAGTCCAGCTCCTGCGAATTCGGCGAGGTTCAGGTCGGTGAAGCCAAGCTTCTGGAAGGACCTGCCTCCTTTCAATTCCTGCAAGAATAATCACCGATTAGAACGATTACGATTCAAGGATAATTGATCCAATGATTCACCTTTCTTACGGATATCCTTAAAATGCAAGGGTCAAGAACACCAGTGGACGCATTGGCACTCATCTTGCACAGAAATTCAAATTTAGCGTTCCATCTGACTGTATGCTCTTGTACTTCCTCCCTGAAACAAAATTGTACACGTGTATTAGAAAGATGCATAGAAATTTGTGAAATTCGAAAGGATTTTCAACCAGCAAATAACGAAATAATAAATAGATCTGGAACTGCTTTAAAAAATGGTTCTTGGAACGAAGGGATTAAACCAAATTCAAGGTCAGCTATGATTCACAGTCTCGAAGGACCGACCGTTGATTCGGCATGTTTTCACTGGGATCCATAACGAACCGTATAAATGAATATTCAGAGTACTCTGCTTCCGGTAAGGAAGCTTCCGCTCGTCCAGCACGCGTTCATGTCGCCACGTATCGAATCATACAAAAGGTTGAATTATATATTGTCATTGTCTATATTCTCTATGATGAATTCAAGATGAGTAGAAACCGTGTGTACATATTTGGCAAGTAATTCGATTACGACATCAATAATTTTTTTTTTAAATTATAAACATAAAATAATTTGAAATTGCGCTTATTTAATTGGCATAACTGCTGGAAACGATAAAACAGTATAATCTATAATCTTCAAAATTAAATTTTATTAATATTTTATGCACGATATAGTTTGCAATTTCTGTTTCTAATAAAATAAAAATTTTTGATCGATATTAAATCAAAATATTCGAAAACTTTCAACGCCATCGCGTTAATATGTTCGATAAATTAAGATCGTTTACCTTAATATTTTTATAAAACGAATATCCTCCTATTCTATTTTCATTCGAGAACAAAGAATGACCCTCTTTTCAATCTATAAGATTGAATCAAATAGATAAAGAAACATCACGTGCACGCACAAATTAGTTTCATTGCCCGTTGAAAGCGAAAAAAAAAATTCCCTAGATCAAAGCGAAACACGAATCGCTAGATTCCACGCTTATTTAACAAATGTTAAATAAATCTCATCGAGTTTTCGTAGAGTTTTGCGATTCATTTCGCCCCTCTCGAGCACCCTCCGGTTCGTAAATGTCATCGACAACACACGCACCCTCCTCGTCGTGGAGAGTCACACATTGTATCGACTTTACACGGGGAGAAAAACTTTCTAAGAACAAAAGCGCTAGGCGAGAAGATACTTGTGAACTTCAAAGGGAATTATTCTCGGGTTAGTGTATGGAATCGCGTTTTTTTTTTTTGCAAAACTACATCATTATCATTAATGATGAGAATATATCTGAAAGGATGTGAGAATGAAACTCAAATTCTCGCAGAGGAATCGTATTTTCAAATTTTAATATTCGTTAAATAAAAATAACTTTCGAAAGCAATCCTTTACAATTCTAACCTCAAATACGTTTCCATTCTAAAATTCATAAAAGTTGCTCTCAAGAATAATTTTTAGAGGATATTGCAGATGAGAATGAAAGTTATAAGACAAGTATTTTATTTGCAAAAAATATTCTCGAAATTATTGTTTTTAAATATATCTCATATCCTGAAAGTTCATCACAAACGATCGAAATATTTCCAAAAATAAAATCGGTCTAAAGTTAGTTTAAAAATCGTCAGAGCGCCATTCTTTCGTGTAAATGCATCGGACGACCGTAAGTTTGTTACACGGATTCGTTTCGTTAACGAGATTGCACGGCTTAACAGGTTTGCCTTAGTCCAGTATTATCTGGATGCATGCATCGGCCGAAAAGTCACGCGGTTATTGATGTCTAGAATAGGATTATCCTTTGACCACAATCGAACGTGCTAATACGATCGATATATCAGATTATCGATTTTCGTAAATAATTATAATATATAATATTACGTATAATATTGCATTAATCTCTTAAGTGATATGCTCGTGACAATCACCAATTTACGTAACGTTGTTCGTAAATTAAAATCTTCTTCTTTACTTCTTTTATCTTGAAATAATTCATCCAATCGTTTAATAAAAAATATAAACGTCCTTCGAACTATTTCCTTCGAATTTTCCCGATATTTTCTCTACAAATAAGTTAATCAGAAATAATAAAAACTTGAATATAATGAATTTGTCGAGATACATAGAATAAAAATTGTGAAAAAGAAAAGAAAATAGAGGCGACAGAAGAGGCAATAAAGCGGACTTCCGGAACGGAAGATTGCAGCCAAACAGGGGCATAATTCTAGAAAGTTTCAATCGAACGTGTATCCTGTCGGCGCGATTAAAGGTCGGATAGTGGGTCATAGGGCCTGTCCCTGGAGGACACGACGTGCCTCGACAACGAATCAAATGCTGTGCGTGTTCTTCTTTTCCTTCTATCGTTCTTCAACAAGATTGAATTGAATCACGCAATGCCACGAATTTGCGTATTCAAACACATCCGAATAAATAAATAATCGATTGTTTTAAACTTAAATTCTAAGAGATTTATTTATTTTTATATAATTACAAACTATAAAAACAACTTATGTATACCTTATATTTGGACAAGGCAAGAAGTGATAATTATGAGTCAAGCAAAATTTAAAAATATATTCGAACATCTTCCCTATTAACATGTACACGTTGGCTAACGATCATACGAATTGCAGATGAGTTTGTGGATAATCGGTTAGAGAAATTGGGTCAATAAATCGTGAAGAGAATTCGAGTCGATTTTCTTTTTTTTTTCACCGAAGGAGAAGAAATCCGAGATCGCGATTCGATCAATGAATTAACGCGATATTTTTCCCTCGTCCGTCACAAAATGTCTTTGATCTTCCCTTCGATGAAAGGAACCCCTATTTCCGGAACGTATCTCGGCCAATAAAAAAAGAAAGAAAAAAAAAAAAAGAAAAAGGAAATCGTAACGTGACGAAGCATCCAGTCGATGAATTACGATCAGAGAAGATATTCACGAGCCTCTGAATATCAATATAACGAGACCAACCTCTTGATGATGTCAATGGGAGAGAAGCTCGTGGTTAAATATATTATATCGTTGGAAGATGGATTGCGAGTATCAAAATAGAAACAAAAATTCATATATAATGACAATGGATTTTTTATATTCGTTTCTGGAAAGTATTTGAATATTATTATATTTATTTAAATCCACAATCTTCATAAAACTTCATCTGCACGTTAACTTAAATTAAGGGAAAAGTGAAATTGTTATCGATGGAAATTAATAATAATCTCGTATTTCTAAAAATACACGAATAAAATTACGATAATAAGCGTGTAATTAAGTACACGTGAAAACGATACACAGGTGTGCACGTGTGTTTCTAAAAATTACGCGGATTAGAGGGCACACGTGTACACGTGTCTTTTCATTACGCGTACGCGTAACCCCTGAATCATATCCATTTTTAAAAGATTCGCAATGCTTTGCGATACACGTTACTGTTTACGGACATTGTTACACGTTCTAATTTAGAATCTTTATTCATCTAATCATTGCTTCGTTCAGATTTCGATCAATTTGTTATTATGAATTCTATCATTCGATTGTAAATAAATACGTTTGAGAATCGTTGCGACCAGAAACGTAATTTTAAATGTAAAGGTTGATATTTATTTGCCTCCTTGTTTGTATCGTCCTGTAATTCAACGAATAACAGGTAGCCTTTGTACTCGGAGGATCAAAGAAATAGCGTCGATCTTGAGATCCAACTTTTCATCCTTTTCGTCCTTTTTCCTTTCGAGTGGCTCGAGATTAAAAGACGTATATGCAAAATAGCACGTATATAGCGATGGAACCTTGGTAACTCCTCCCGAGAGAGAGGAACTAAAGTCTTCTAACTGGAAACTTATGGAGGCTTCGTTTTATTTCCAAAGTTTTCGAGAAAGGGAGGGAGGGTTTAACCAATGAAAATTCGATGCACAGAGATTAGTAGTTTTCCGTTTAGACGTTGCGCAAGAGTTCGAAGAAAAGAAGAGAAAGAAAGAGAACAATTATTGACCGAAATCAAATATAAAATGAAAAAATAAAATTATCGAATCATTAATCATCTTCAGAATTAAAGAACAGAGAACACGAATTTTCAAAATCTTTCAAAATTCAAAGTAAAAATATTTTCCATCTTATTATCTTGAATTATCTTCTCGAATCCATGATCAATTCCCAAATTCTTCCTTTAAACGTAGCCAATACAAAGTTTAAATTCTCGTTTTTCAAATTAATTTATCGATTCATTCGCTCCTTTATTGGACGGATAACCGAGCTTCACAGATGATATACTCAGCCATCTCAGCCATTATCCTAGCCAACGAATTTTATTATCCAAACGTAACACGAGGACATTGTGGCGGCCTCGTGAAAGCAGAGGCGTTTAACGAAACCACGGCCAACACTTTCCCAACGGAGCTCACGCCGGAGTTACGGGATTCGCCCGTTTCCACGGCCAAATTCTTGTCCAAATCCGAGCTCAGGACGAGCCAATTACCGTGGAAACTGGATCAAACCCAATCTCTCGATTTGTCCAAAAATTTCGACAACGAAATTCTCCGCCCTCGATCGAATCCATCCATTCGGATTATACGATCTCAACCAACTGTTAAGAGCTGTATCCGCAACTTCTTCAAATTGGAAAATTTAAAACTGCAATTTTATACGTATAAAACTGTTGGACTTTTCCCTTCGAAGTTGACGAAATTGCAACACGTTTCGCAATGTTGGTTCATTTTTCCAAGGATACAGAAACTGATTAAATCATCACTCGCCAATTCTGAAAACGTTTAACTCCTTCAACATCATCCTTATAAAATTTCGTATGCTCCATCTGGAACATTCTACTTTTCCAAATTGACTTTCGCTTCTTTGATCCATCGAAAATTATCCTTGAAGATCCAATTTAATCAATTTATAAATTCCTCAACTTTCCATTAATAATTATCGATCTTGCACAAGGAAAGTCCTTCCAGCTTCGAAGAATTTGGGCTCGAACAGCTTAGCTTACACGCAGTTTTTTGCGGTATTTATTAATTAAAGGTGCGTTTCGTAGCAACGGGGTTCCAAAACAGGGAGCAGCACGTGGTTACAAATAGTTATCGATTGCTCGATAATAAAAGACACGTGTATCCAGGGAATCGAAACAACCCGGAAGCACGATTTAACATGTTTGTGTCGCGTGTCCGACGATAGTCTATCCAACGTACGTCGAGGCTCGTGAAACGATATTGCACGGCGGCTTAGGGAGGAAGAAGCCTTGAAAGCTTCCTCCCCCAAGGGGGTTGAAACAACTTGCCGCATGGAAAACTCGAATCGGATGTTTTCACTTTGAATTCACTTTCGTTAATCCGATTATATATTATTTTTTTTGACGAATCTCCAATACATTTTTCTTTCCATGAAGTTGTTTTCGATTTTACAATCTTCTTCTTCAATCTTTCTATTTTTATCTAGGAATCGAGAAAGAAAATTTGAAAGGATATGAAAATATCCTTAGTGATTAATTAAAAAAGAAAAAGCACTCAACTCTCTCAGTTTACTCTTAAATAAAATACAACAGCAATACTCAGCTAATTTTATAATTCAAAACAGAGAATAATACGTAGCATAGCTCTCAAAATTTAAGAATAATCTTGAGATATCTTTAGAAAGAAATGAAAATTCAATCTGCCCAAAGATAATCGGAAAAAGATCATTTCTTTTAGAAAAATCAAAGCTCTCGTCAGCTGATCGTTCGTCAAATCGAGTAAATGAGTTTTAATTGGCGCAATTTCTGTCTTCTTTAACAACCCCTGGGGACCAAGGAACATCGAAGGTGACGAATTAAATTCGCTCTCCGTAATAATTCGATCTACCTACGACACGATCGCGACGAGATCGCTATTGGCGTGGGATGTCAAACAGGTCTGTCAACGAGAGATCCTCCTCGCCATTTTTTTACCCGCCTCTTTTGTTCTTCCGTACACGATTCTCGATACGGATAAGATATCGCCTTGAATATTTCATGAATCTTTCGTCTCCTGCCACGAGTGCAAATTACAGAGAGATAGATGTTGAGCCTTCGAGTCAATCGTGAAGATTTTGAGACCGTAACCTTTGAACCCCAAGTCGAGACGAGATTAAACGGAATAGGATACGTTATTTATTATTAATTGACACGAGTATATATAAATATAGTTCAAGAATTGATCGTGATTTTTCTATGGCAGGTATTATCTTCTTTAAAGAAAAAGTTTTAACTAAAATAATTTAATTTTCGATATTTCTGTCGTTACGAATATGCGAAGATATTCCGTGCACAGAAGAAACAACCGTCGTCATCGTTGCGTGATTAAGATTGAAAACAAACGCGCAAAATATAATGGGTTATTAAAAAGGCAAAGCAAAGTTGTTATAAAAGAATCAAGAATCATGTAATCCAGAAAACATTCAATTAAAATTGCATACCGTTCATTTTTAATTGCTCGAACAGTGAATCACGTAAGGATCGATTTAAAATTTCTTGCCTAAATTATTATTATTTACAATATCACTCGTTCAATCTCGTGTATTCTCATAAATTCAATTCATCTCACGATTATTAATCCAACTAAATCTTCGATCTCCTCTTAGCCTCTCAACGGATGAGACCATTTTCCTAATAATTGTTTTAATCTCGCGGATCGATAGCAGAGAGAAGAAGAAGAAGAAGAAGAGGAGGAAAGCGAATCGACGGTGGCTGCGCCGAATATTCGATCGAGTTGTTGCTCCAAATACGTCACCAGTCGACATTCGTGGCGACGGTGAAGAAGAAAAAGAAAAAAAAAAAAGGTGAGATCGCTTGTCCAACCAGTGCACCAGTTGTTGTTTCGAAAGAAAAACGAGCAACGCAAACTTTCCTCTTACGTACGACTTGGAATATCCATCCGTGTGGGATTAAATGCAACTCGCATACGTAAAAATAATAATTAAATTATGAATTTTTACGCAAGATCAAGTTTTTACAAATGAGAAGAATAAAAGGAGGGATATTTAAATTGGAAACTTTATTCTCCGAATATATAATATTTTGCATTTCGCAATATATTTCTCTATCCTTTTTCTTACAATATTCTACAGATTTCTATATACATTTTTCATATATATTCGAAACATGTAAATTTTTTTTTTCCCCCTTTTTATTCAACAAAGATGAACAATTGCACAATCGTGAAACAACGATTACATTTCCTCCTGTTATTACAATATCTTTTAAAACGGCGATGGGAAAGGGAAACGTGTTAAACACGAACGTATCAAATCTTTTCTTTCCGGTGAAAAATCGTAAAAAAAAAAAAAAAAGAAAAAAAAATCGCTCGTACCGTCTGAACAAACTGAAATTACTTTTACAACGCTCACGTTTTCGTTTAACTTTTACGCTTTTACACAGGCTTTTAATTGATTTCGGTGAAATCAATTTGCAGACAATGCGTGCCACGTCCTTGTCGCGATTAACCACTATCCGTAGAGGCCTATTAAGCTGATTATGGCCACCGCTTTGTGCAGCAACCTTTTGCGCGGTTGGATTCGTGAACATCGACCGAGCCGATGGAACCTCCTCCTTCTCTCCCCCCCTTCCTCTCCCTTTTTCTTAAAATTAATGAGGGGATCGAGGGATTACGAAACACGATTTCTCATATTAATTTCTTAAAATCGTTGTGCATTGTATTACACAAATATTAAATAATAATGAATCATCTTCTGTTTAAAATTTATTTGAGATCGAAGCGAAGAGAATTAATTTATTTATCGTTTTGCGCGAATTGTTTAAATAAATATATAAATCAGATCTAAATAATACTCGTTTACACAGTTTGTTACATATTTTAAATAATTAGATCGTAACAATGATCGATTTAATTAAAATATATAACCGTCAATTTGAGGCTTACAGATTGAATACAGCTTGAATTATACGCTATATCGAGCCAAATTTAATTTTTGTATCGTCTATTTAAAATTCAGCATAAGAAAGAATTTTCCAGAAAAGAAATCGAAAGATAAAATAATCCGATTCGAAAAATCAATCACAAAAGATTCTCTCTTTCTCTCTGTTTAGATAAATCCTAGGAGTTGGAAAAGGAAATTTCTCGCGACGAAGCATCGGCAACCCGATGGAATGGTACAACTTTCACCGACGTCACCCGGTATAATTCACGAGCGAGCATTGCATTAGCCGTGGGCAAGGCTGCTCCCCAAGGTTGTGCGGATTGTGTGTCATTCGCAGCAGTTTCGCAATCGAGTTCAGATGAAAACGCTTGCCACAGATCTCGTGTATTTTGCTTTTCGCAATCGAATATGATCGTTCCTGTTGCACTTTCACGCTCAACTTCTCGCCCGTATCTCGGCGTAATCGGTCATAACGTAACCGATTAAATTAATTACTTTTTTCTCTCCTCTTTAAATCGATCTTGTGACTTTGATTCAGGTGATTGACTTCAGATTATCATTAGTTATTATTCATTTATGGATATCAAAAATTGAAACGATGTATCAGGTAAAATAATGGCTGGAATTTTTTCTCATCTTTTTGCGAACAGATTTTCAAATATATCATTGTTTAATACATTTTACGCTTTTTTATTTATGGTAAAAGTAAAGATATTTTCATATTTTTCTTTGCATCAATTTGAATAAAAATCCTATTTCACTTTACGACGAAAAATACCTCCGCCATTTTATTTCCATTTCTTTCTTCGACTTAAAAAATTCTTACTTTCTGAATTCAGTTCAAAGTTTCAGATTTTTGGTCGACGAAATATTTTCGATCTAAATATAATACTTCTTTTGATGATTTATCGAAGAATATCTTTCTTACTCTCGATTAATTTCAAATAATAAATCGTAAATCCTTCATATGCAATAGGCGCGAAGATGACTTCATAAAATGAGAGCAATTCGAGAAAAATAACCTATGACTAACGCTACGAGGAGTTTCGATGGATGCTAAGCGATTCACGATCGTGTTTATTCAGATCTGATCACCGGTTTATTTTCGGCGTACGTTTAACTCTAAGAATCGTAGAATCGGTAGAAGAAATCGATGGACGGGCGAATCGGTGAAATGTTGCGCGACTATTTTCGACTCACCTTGCACCGTGAACCTTCACCGTGACACGATATTTCACGAGGCGAACTTTATTTCCCTGCTCTCGAACCGCGCCTTCTTAAATATTCTTATCAACTCCGATCTGTTCCAATAAATTAAACGTCTAACGAACGATAAATCTCAATCTCTCCCCCCCTCTCGAATGTTTAAACGACCGCTTCGAGCTACGATCGAGTTAAAAATGAATCGTTCTTCTGTGACAGATTAATTTTGACTTTTATGGCTTTTTACTATATATATATAAAAAGGAATTTCATATTAAAATATTCTTTGAACGAAACGATCTCCTCTACATTACTTTTGGAAATTTTTCTTGAACAAAATTTCTAAATTACGTTGTTTATCTTGAATAATATCAAATACCAGTAGATTGGAATAATAAGTGTGTTTAAAAGATTCTTTAAAAGTGTATAATTTTTACTAGCTAATCAGGTATTTAACTAATTTGTGTTTTAATCATTTCTACTAATTACTACCGATTTCTGATTAGAGTGCGCATATCTTTACATTTATTTTACATAATGCATATTATATAAGCGTAAATAAGATATTCGAAAAACATCGAAAAAATTACGCTATAAAATATCGGTTTGATTAATTCTAGAAATAAATATATATCCATTTGTGCGATTTATCTTAAAAACTCGATCAGAACTTTATTAAAATTACAACTCCGTAGAAATATGATCGCCCTTTAAAACCGTGCCGTTTTAAATCCTATTAAATCCTATTAAAATTATAAACCGTTGCAACTCCGTGGATCGTTAGAATCGCGGGAATTCGCCTTTTAAAAACCTCTTTTATTTATCTACGATACGATTTCCGAGATATCGTCGTGTAAAGAAAGAAGCAATTTTTAATCGAGTTTACCATCTCGCTCTTTATCGCGTACACTTAAGCCTCTCTCGTTCGCACCTCGCCTCACTGACCTATTCCAAACTCTAAACAAACGATACGATTCCTAGAAAAACGTATCACGCATTTCTAGGAAAAATATGTGGGTCACTAGGTCGCGAGCCCATTCATAATCTCTTGTATTGTTGTTAAACACATCCTTCTATCTCGACGACCGATTGAGATAAAACAATAAATCGGTTCAACGACACGGTTTTATCTATCTAAATTTCTATTCACGAAGTTTTAATTTTACATAAAGTGATAATTTTTACATTATTCTTTTTTCACCATATCTAAATATTTCCAATGCATTGGTATCGATTGGGAATCACTGCATCATTATTAATTTAAATTTCTCTCACACCAGATGTCCAATAATTTTCAACTCGTTCTACCGTCGTAATCCAATCGTTTACACCACGGTCAACAGGGTTAACAAGGGGAACGTATCGAACCCTTATATCCATATATCGTTCGATCCATCGATCTAATACGGTTAACACGCACGGATTACGTAACTTGGAAGCAGTAAATTCTGCCCGGTATGCACGTGTACACGTTTTCCATAGTCCGTTAACTAACGACACGAACGGTTTGTCACGACTCCTCGCGAATCCACTGGCAAACCTTATCTCGCTCGCGCTATTATCCCGAGGAAGATCGAGGCATTTGGCCATTCGACAAAATCCCGTGGAAGGGAAGTTTAACTGGCGCTGGCTCGCCGATAACTCGCTAATGTATGATAATTACGCGCCCTTCTTTCCTTCCTCTCCTCTTCCCCTTCTTCATTGTCCGATTTAAATTCGGTCGAGAAAGATTTTTTGAATCAAACTACGAATTATCGAATTAATTTTTAAATGGAACGAAACAAAGAGGAAGATAAAATAAGCCTCGATATTTTTATAGATTCGTAGATTTGGAATATAATATTCTCTGTTATTTTTTTCTTCAAACAGGAATTAAAATTTTAACCGGCCTTTATCAGGGAAACGTCGGTGTGGCGGCGAGTACCGCAACGACGATAGCTCGGCCGCAACTCGATTTCGAGGGGGACAAGGACCGTTTCTAACCAGGGGAATGCAGGTAACTGTAAACGATCCGCCAGTCAGATATTGGAATTTTGGTTTTGACAGTTTCGCGATCCCGAAAAGGCGGCCCATTACCGTGCTTGGAAACTAATAAATCCTTATTCGAGGAAAATACGAGGTTCGAATTAAAACGTCCCGTCTAAAATTTCATTTTCCTCTGTTCGAGGAGGATGAATAAATTAGTCTTCTAAATTCGTGTTAAGGATTTTCTTTAAAATATGTGTTTTTAAATATTGGTGGATTTTTAGAAATACACCTCGTTTTATCTTATCGCGTAAATATTTTACTATTAGCGAATAATATTTGCTATTATTATCTTTTATCGCATTAATTAAATTCTTTGCGTTACAAAAATGTAAAGTTCTCTCTAAATATCCGTGAAAATTCTCGAAAATCGTATCTTGATCAAAGAATAAGGAAAGAATAGTGGACTTATCACGATTCTTTTCTTCTACAAACGATAAAACGTCCCGAGGATTTTTATTTACAGCCACGATTATCGATAAATGTTTCCCAAGAAATTGTATTGAACGGGTATCGAACAATAATCTTTGGAACAAATTGGTTGCTGCACACGCATTTGCGTCACGTCTCGTGACGTCTTCATGTCGGAAAACATTCGTTTTAGTTTGGCAAACTGTTTGCACAGATGTACTCTGAGAAGAAGAAAAACTTGCAAAATCGAGAACGTTGAGAACGCAGACATTGCATACTTACAAACTGTAAAGTCTCGCTTATTAACATCGGATTAACTTTCGTATATTTTATTTGCAACTGCAATTCCGTTGAATTGAAACAACACTTTATTTTAATTACTAAAAATGTTAAGATTTTATATACAGGATGTAATAATTTCATTTAAATAATTCGATTAATTCAACGAAGAAATATTTTGACGTCCCAAGTCGATCTTTAATATATTTAATACAAAAAAAAAATTGAAATATCCAATAATTTTCAAAGTTTGAAAATATCCCATATATAGAATATCTAGAAAAAAAAAAAATTATTACAAAGACTTCAAGTTTATGCCTATTCATACCTTTCAACGCGAGAAAGAAGTAAGGATAAATCGTTTTCGACCATCGATCCCTTCTTTAAGCCAAGTTTAAAAATATCCACACGCCCAAGAATAAAAATTCTCGATCTATCTTCCGAACTTGACCGATTCAGGGGACGATAATCGCGATAAATCGATCGATCGACAGGTTCCTTCACCCGGGAAATATCCGAAAACGATGACTGCCCCGCAATTCCGTCCTGGAATTCCTCCGTTGTCTGGCATTTTCACGATCGGGCGAAATACGGAATTAATCGATCCGACTGGCTGGGTTTTGCGACCGTGAACTCCATCCACCGCGATTATTATTACCACGCTATGTCGTTTCGTTTCGAAGATGAAAAGCCGAGAGAGGAGATCGGTCAAATTCCTCGGCGCGCGCGTGCCACGTCGAGAAATTCCCAATGTTGGAAATAAGAAAATGGCAGTGGATCGGTAAGTGGCGCGTGATTCCGGGCAGACCAGTTTTCCTAGGCTGCAAGAAACCCGATCTTGCGCCGGTATCTTGGGAATCTGACGAGTTTCACACTTTGGGATGTTATGTTCCTTTCTCGGTGTACTATCTCGATTTCGTCACAAACCTTTTTTTCCAAACGCGTTCGCGCTCAATTTTGATCGAATCAGTCGAATAATTATTGATCAATATTCTTTTGTAAGAAAAGATCTATGCTCAATTTTGATCGAAAATGAATCAGTCGAATAATCATTGACCAATATTCTTTTGTAAGAAGAGATCTGTAAAAGATCCGATTAAGTTGAGAAAAATTTCACAATTAAAAGGAAATAAAATCGAAACTGAAGATATTACCGTATTGAGAGGGAAGAGTTGAAGATTTATAATCAATATCGTGTCGAATCTATCTATTATACCATCGTATAATACATGGTTTATACGTATAATATGATACACCGTTCTATACTGTGCAATATCTATACAATGTTAAAAGAGAGAATCGAATCGAATCACTCATTTACGTTAAATCGCCATTCAGAGACGGCTCTCTCTTCCTTTTTTTCTTCGACGCTATTATTCTACGCGAAAAACAAGAGAAGCTGTTGAAAGCAATCGAGATGTAATAGCCGCAATGATCGACTGCATCGAATACGCAAGTGGCATCTGATGCGAGGAGGAGGAGGGGGGGATCGAAATGGATCCTCCTCCTCCGAGAAGATCCGCGAGCAGCTGGCTTATAAAGGAATGCCCGTCGAGGGTCGAGAGTCGGCTCGTCAAGGAGGACGATTATCGAGTTGACTTCAATCGAAATGCACGCGTCTGAATTGCCGTGGTGGAACACCGTTAGGGCAGCCAACGTAGGGAAAAAAAAGAAACGGGCGGCTTTGGAGCACCGCTTCCGCCGCCACGTGTACGCGCGCTAATAATAAGACGTGCCAATTATAAGCTGATAATTAACCGAGACCTTCCGCTCTCGATATTCCGCGGCAAAAGGACCTCTTTTCGACTCGACGATGGAAAATTTATTGAAATTAATGCGGAACAAATATCGATATTCGAGTCTTGTGCAAAGAAGAGTAAAAAGTATTCGATTTGAAGAAAAGATTATTTTAAAAATACGTTAAAAACATTAAAAAATCGTTGTAAAGAAATTTATCGAGCATTAGAAAAAATTAAAATTTTACGATAATCAATCTATTAATTTATCAATAATTATTTTTAAAAAAAAATATTAATTTAGTTTTTCTAAACGAACGTAATATTTCTACAGAGAACAGAGAGAAACACGACCGTTCCGCTCGGTGTCCGGGAAACGACTCCGTTAAATCGATATTTTCGATCGAATCGAATGTTATTGATTTCTTATGTCAACGTTCGTAACAATACTACTATTGTGTATACATCACTTATTACGATTATTACTTGTATTATTTCTTCACTTTACACGTTGTTCGATTAAAAATTGTGCGTATATATTTTAATAAAAAAACGACACGAAAAATAACGATACCGATGATTCGAAAAGAAGAACGATTTTTTTAAGATCCGAGATACTTCTTCGAATAACATATTTCAAAGCGATCCTCCGTATTAAAAGACGCAAGTGTTAAAGTCAACTCTACGTATTCCAAATGGCAAGCTTGAAAAGGTTAAACGGTGCAAATTAAAAGCATTCCTATCCCGTTGACACTGTATCATTGCGCGGATAGGTCTCATCCTTACCGACGCGTTCATACGCATTTACACAACTCGTGAATATTTCTCGTCGAAATCGAACAAATCGACTGCCAATTTGATTATTAAATTTAATTTACCGCGAAATCGCGAGCTCGGCTACTTGGAAACTTGTTGTTTTTCTTCCCAAGTTATCGCTAGTTATCGACGAACACATGTTAATTATCGGTAACGACGGTCACGTGTCTTATTGTTCGGCGCGCACAACAGGCCGATGCGGAGAACGAACAATAATTACCATCGCTTAAGGTACACCCGTTCCCGTACTACGTCTATGCGTTATTAATGTAACGCAACAATTGATCGTGTGAGACATTGTTGTTCACGGGGTTCGCACGATCAATACGAATCATTACGCTTTCTCACGACACTTATTACGATTCGCGACAAATGGACCAAGAATCTTTCCTTATCATCATTTCGAGGAATCGTGAAATATGTGCAATGACTAGATACGTGTGGATGTTTAAAAAAGTATTCGTTTATTACATTTGAGGAATAATTTTTGTTTGTAAAAATTTTGCATAAAAGTCCGCGATTTAATAATAGTTCTTGATTCGAAGACGAATTGTTTTAATTTAATTAGATCTATCTAGAATTTGTAAAAAGAAAATTGTTGCAAATAAATGTAACGATATAGAAAAATTTCTTTTTATTTTAAAACACGTCTCTCATCGAGATATCACGATACGAACTTTCATACTATTTTCATAATATACGATAACGAGAGCCTTGCTCGCAAAGATTCCAAGGTTCACGATTCGATTATTTCCAGTACCAGGTTACCTCTTATTACCATCGATTTGTCAATCAACTTTTATCCTTCACGACCTATACCCGGCAAATGTCTTAAAAATAGCACACCCTATCCCTTTTTTTGCGCCCGCTTTCACGCCAAATCGAGAGAATTCCTTATCGTTTCGTTCAACCCCATTAAAGCGAAATTTCCCTGCAGAGAGCAGTTAATTAAACTACTTCTGAAAAGTCCAAGGCACATATATATATATATATAACCCTTCCGGCTCGGTGGAATTGCAACGCACGCGCGATTCCAAGCGCATCGTTTCGCCACGGCCGATGGCTTCCGGGCGAAATTCTACTTCCCCCCTTCGAACCGCTTACGTAACGTTGCTTATGAATACGTAACAATGCAAAGCGGGGGCGCGAGGGTGGGGGAGGAATTGCGAGAGAGAGAAGGAAAACTCGCCAATTCCTCGATCGATGTTAATCAGGAGGCGGCCAGGATACCGAGCTTCCTTTGCACTTTGTTGCGCTCGTCTTTCTGATAAGAAATTTCTTCCCGGAAATGACGTTTTATCGTACGAAACCTCGCGATTCTCCTTCACTCTTTCGAATCTGTTTTTGTGCAAAAATAAGATTAGATGTTGAATTTGAAAATCTTAAAATTGGGAAGGAGTGAATGTCCTATTTTTTAAACGCGTTTATCTAAAGAAGAGATGACGAGCGTACTTGTAGATAGCTAAGAGGTTAGGAATACTATTTTAATTTTGTTGTCAAATATTATTTGAAAATAATGTCATGGTTAAATCACGATTATAAATGCTGTTTTCTATTTGTACTCAGATTCGAAAATAAGTGGCAGAAATTCCAATATAAAAATAGAAATCTTATATTTAACTCGTGTATATATAAATCGAGCAATTTATACAATAACTTTAATTATGTTGCACTATAATACGAAAAATTTCAAAAATTTAATTCTTTTTTTTACTTACAAAATATTTTTTCATTAAGTAAATTTTACGAAACTTTTGCTACAAGTAGAGATCAATTAGTGCGATTTCTGCATGAAAGGAAATATGCCGCGATTAGCTATAGCGTTACAATTCTTAGAAAATATAGCCTTCGACAAAAGCTTTGTCCAAGAAGCGATAACGCGACATATATATATATATATATATATCGATCAACAATGTTTTAGGATCGAGGATCTTCGATAATTCGTATCTGAAAAATGGAACGAGTTAAAAAATCCGTGTCCGCTGCCAAAGCAGTTTCATTCTTCGAAGGTATTTGGCAGGATTCGGGCGGATACTAAAATTGACAAAGTGTATTATGCGTCTAAATTACCGTGAACCGGCTCAGTCGCAATGCGAAAGCAATAGAAATCAACCGGTGACTTTGGGACGAGTGCCAAAGCGGTCGGTGACATTCTAATCAAGGGTAGAAAAGATCGATTTATTCGCGCCCCCCGTCGAATTCCTCGATCCGTTTTGCGATTCGATCCACGCGTATGGAAAATCTCAAGGTAACGCGTTACAAGAATCACATTATTCCATGCGTCAAAATATTACAACTGCGTGAATTTCAAATGTTTTATTTTACATATCACATTTCGATTTACTAGAATTCGATGTTCGAAATTGATTCGATGAAAGATTAATATACATTGATATATCAGAGTGTTCGCACTCGAAATGATAAAAATTTTGATATAAATCACGAAACAAGATTTTCAATTTATCATTTGGATTGGAATTTTTAATAAACTAAGAATCAAAGTGTGAAACTAGACATTTTAATAGAAGATCGTTTTCTGCAAAGAGATTAATGACAAAGATAAATAATTGCACGATAAGCGTGTTTATCAATTACTTATCTGCCACGATGTAAATAATATCTACAATTTAACGCAAGAATACATAATATAAACGTATAAATAGTACAAAGTATATCCATCCATCTTTTAGATACTTATATAACAAGGAATCAAAGATCACTACGTTTTTTCCAAGAATTTTCCCAAATCTTATGTATTCCTCGAATACGGATAAATTATTCTTTCCCCTTATTTTCAATTCCCTCGTCTTATCTCCGCGAAATCCATCGTATAAATATAGAGACAAAGCTTGGGAGAATAATCTGATCCTATTTTATACTCTTTTTCAACGTTATTATACGATCTCATCGAACTTCGAATTCGGGAGTCTTATTTGGGAGAGAGAAAAAAAAAAAGTTTCGTTACGTTCTTATTTCTATGGACGTGCTATTAAAATGGAAATTTCGTGAGAAGAGGAATACGCATACTGTGAATACAACACGGTTGTAGAAATAAGTACTTGGATAGACTTTGCACGGTGAATATATAACAGATATAAACAGGTTCACCTTTAAGCGTTTGGAATATTCAATTTTCACGACCACCTTGGCTAACTGGAACGATCGATAATTTACCGAAACTGTTTACCCATTTTCGATGAATCGTAAACGTTACCGTTCGAATAATTCACGCCTTGTATCGCGTATTTATCGGGAATTGTATTCACAATCGATCCCATTATAATCGATCGTAATTCACTTCTCGAGAAATTACTGGAAATCCAAAGATTTTCCGATTATTTCTGATTATTAAAAGAATATTCTTAACCTTGAAATTATAATATTCGAGTATTAAAGGGAAGAGATTCTAAGATTCTTCGATTTATTCTAAAGATAAGATGTTGGAAAAATTCCGAAAAGGAATAGAAAATCTTATCGTTGTTAAGATAAAATTTATTTTTTGCACTACTCTCGTTTTCTTACGCCGTTTCTGACGTATATTATACGAGTATTACGGTGCGCCATTGCTATGTCGCTCGATTGTATATAACAACGGCAGCCCGGTGGCAATAACGATGACAGAAACAGTTGCGAGCGGTTGAATTATCGTCGGCTTCTGGAATGCGATATCGAAGAACGGTGTCTGCCGGAGGGAAGGTTGCCACGCGAATTTGTTCTTGATAACGGTGAAACCACGTGACCGTGGCATGAACAATCAATAACTTTCTCCTAATGGACCCTCATCGAAATTACAACCCGTTATTCTATCGCGATTCAATTGTTATCGATGTACGTATTCTGAAAGTTATTCCGGTATATCGTTCGCGTAAAAGAGAAGAAGAAGAAGAAGAAGAAGAAGTAGAAACTCGATATATCGTAATAACACCTCGTCTATACAAACGACGTGAAAGAACTTTCGGATGTGTGTTCTCATCATTAAATATCCTGTATCGAGTATAAGATAGCGAGTGATCTACTTTCTTCTTCACTTTTTTTCTCGTTTTCAATAGGGAATACAAAAGAATATCGAAGATGAGAACAACACTGTGGGCAACGAGGGAACCGTTTAACCGACCGAGAGGATTTACGAAATATATATAGGGTGTCCTTATCTTTTTGATATTATCTTATATTTTATTTTTGTATAGTTACAACTTCTTACGGAAAAAAAAATAGGAACACAGTAAATGATTTCAACGAAAAGATAAGACCGAATGTAATCTACCAATTTTAAAAAAAATTATAATAAATTAGATTCTATATTTATACGTGATATTTTATTGCGCGTAAAATACAGATACGATTATTTGCAGGAAAAAAATAAGGACACTCTGTATAGAATCGAGCGATTTTAATAGAAAGATAAGAACGGATATAGCCTATCAATTTCTAAAAGATATCAATCTAACTTTAAAATACGGTCATAATAGTCGGAGCACGTGGGAGGTAATCGCCTCTATCGAACTGGAAAGCCTTTGTTTCCATGCGTAAAACCATGCGAAATATCTCTGCAAATATCATTTGCAAATCGTATGGAAATAATTCGTTGGCCGAAAACGAAAGGAAAGAAGAAAAAAAGATGAAGAAATGTGAGAATTTAACGACTGGAAATGATATATATTTCGATGTATTTATTCGAGAATGCGACACATGTCGCGTGCCGTCAAGAAATAGAAATTTATTAGCCAGCCTGGTAATATATACCGCAACCTTGCGAAGATTATTAGCGATCTGGAATAACGAGAAAAGGAAAAGGATAGACATCTATCGGTTCAAACAGTAATTACTAAACGAAAACTAGATGATCCTCGCGCCATCTATAATTCAATCGTTACGTAACGTCTTTTTTTTATTACTGTATGCTAATATTTGAATTTGAAACGAGATTTTTGATTTCGCATTAATAAAAAATGGAAATATATTAATATATGTAAATACTTATACAATTACTTAATGGTTAAAAGATTGGATCACTTTTAACGAATATTTATAAATATATCTTGATTAATTATTACGATTTTAATGTGTCATTTTTTGGAAAAAATTGACAAAATGAATAATTTAAGCAATTTTATCGCAAAAATTCATCTTTCTTAATATCAAAAGTGATCAGAATTTACTACGTATCTCAACACGTTTGCAATTCAAGTAAATTGTAAATAAGAAAATTAATTAATTTTTGCAAAATAATAATTTTCTTTAATCTAATTTAAAATTTTTCTCATTTAAAATTATATTTATATGATAAAAAATATTATTTAAAAGAAAAATTAATAAAGATGAATTATTTCAATGCTCGAATTAATTCAAATGAAAATTTAAAAAATAAAAAAATGAAAAATGTACAAGCACACGATGCTTGTGACTTTTCTGTCAAAAACGAAAAACAAATTATTGAAAAAAATTTCATAAAATGGCTAAAAAATAATAATTGAGTAATATTCTAAAAAAATAATTTTCATTCGCTATTAAAAATATAAAATTGCATTTCACCTTAATTCTCCAATACATATATTCGATTCGTCCAATAATAATAAGATAATTCCATCATCGATCTCGAGGCAAAATTCTACAACGTTTCGTAACACAAAACTACACGCATCTATTCTGCAATTTCACGTAATTATCGGTATGATAAATGTCGCAGCAACAATTCCAATATAATTTATATCATCCAAAGAATACATCCTTGGTATTTTGAGGTCAATATCGCCGTCATAAGATCACCAATTAATTTTTAAATCGAGTCATTCTTTTTTTTTACTTTTCTAAAATATTTCGTTTATAAATAACAGAATCAATCGATCGGTTGAAAAAAATAAATAACGTATTAACATTTATTTTTCAATGTATCGTTGGATGATTACAAGTCTATAATTAACATTCGCGTCGCGGAAACTTCGTACAGTCGAGAATAACAAAAAAAAAAAAAAGAATTTCAAATTTTTTAACAAAGCATTTGTCTCGAAATGTGCTAACATTTTTCAAACTAGTGGGAATCAGAATTCTTCTATTTTTTTAACGACATCAGAAATAAGTTTTTTAAAACTATGTATAAATATTTTATATTAAATTTTGTTCTAATAATTGCAAATTATAAGAAAAAAATTTAATAGATTTCTTTACGTTGTTTTTTTTTTATATCATTTGCAAGATAAAAGTTAAAAAATGAAAAACTTGACAAGTTTCAAGATAATTTCAACAAGGCCAACTTGTTACAAATATTAAAAAACTAGCTTATCAAGTTTTTTCCTTGTTACCAGTTTTTATTTACAATTACATTAAAAATTATTATTTTTCGTTGCTTATTTTCTCTATACCATTCTTATTAAATTAAATTATGTTATTAATCTTTAATAATATATGAAAAGATTTTTTAATTCTGTTTAAAAGATAAAAAAAACTTTATATGATCCAATAAAAAATTCACATATAAAGCAATTTTTATCAATTTTCATAATTGTATTCAAATAAACAAATATCAAAAATATTTACTATCAAATTTTCTATAAATAGTTCCAAATAAAAAATAATTTTCAAAAATTACAATTTTAAACTCTTTTACATATTAATAAAAATATCCTTATATTTATGTAATTTTGATATACTAACTAACTCTACATATAAATTCAATCATTTAAGAATTTCTATTGAATTTGTATATATAATCTTTATCATTTTCGTACAAATATAAAGATATTTATATTATTTTGAAAAAAATCTTAAAAATTAAAAAATGATATATAGATTACAAATATGATAAGTTGCATACACGAAGATATAAATAAATCTAATCTAAAGAATTATGAAAAATAAATAATATATTTATATCTTTTTCATATTATCTTTATCTAGAATATCATTCACTCTTTGGACTCGAAGAAAAATTCTTGTCACACATTAATGACACTTAAGCAGATTTAATAAATGATTTCTTGTTGGAAATATTTGCGACGAGAAGAATGGACAGAAGAATACATTCTAACAACGGTATAGACTGCTTTAAGTATGTTCAAGTATTTGTGGCGCGAACGTTTTAAAAAAAAGAACCCTATTGCAGGACAGCCCAATTTCAACACAGTTTCAAGTACTATGATACGCATAATTAATGAGCCAAGTTAAGCAAAGCAATCGAGTGAAACCTATTCATCTAAGTAAAATGTCCCTTAATGATCGAGCTTGATTATCTTGTTACTACACGAGTCGAGAGACATCGTTCCATTTGTTCGTACGCCGAATCGTATGGTTTCATCGAAACGAGAATGGTGGTTAAACCATCTATGAAGAAGCTCATCAACATTCGACCGACCCACTTTCCCACCGATTAATTAAAATCATTTATCGTTTTTCTCTCTGTTCCATTTCAAGATTTTCTCTTAATGGGAAAATGTAGCTCGGATAATGGGATATCAATGAATTGATTGAAAAATATTGGCGGTTGTTTTAAAATAATCGTCAATCAGCGTAGTCAAAGATGCGGGAATTACTTTTGAAAGATCCAATTAATATGCAAATGAAAATTAGATTTTGAAATATATTATAATAATTATCTACTTTATATATATACTTTAAAATATACATTATCCGGCATAGTCTTTGTCTCGAAAGCAAAGAGAAAAAAAATCAGAAAAAGGAAAGAAAAGAAAAAATACGAACGAACGTAGAACAAATCGAAAAGATGGTTGTTTGTGAATCGATGTCGGGAGCATTCGTGTTTTCCTGGCCGAGAATGGAAAATATATGGAGGAAAATCGCGATCAGAAACGGGCGTCGATGAAGAATTAGGTCGCATAGTCTCAAAAAACGACCAGGAAAGAAGGAACAAAAAGACAGGTGGAGGGGAAAAGAAATCGTTGATCGTGAAACGAAAAGAAATAAACGCGACTGAACAAAAATGGTTGCCCGAAACGACCTGTCGTGATGCTCGTCTTTTGCTCTCTATTTTCGTGCTTTCTTCCGATATCATGATCACGATGTTTCCCGATTGAGGTTAGGTGCACATAAACGACGCAATATAATTGAATTCGCAAAGATAATTTAGCATCTTTTCGTAACGCGATCATACAATCGTATTATATTATTAAAAATTAGAAATTGCGATATAGATATCAAACAATGGATTTCAATCAATGATTCACGTAACGTTAAAATTAAATTATTGTATATACTATTTCGAATATTAAAAAATTCTAAAACTAAGTACATATAAATGATAATACTATTGTAAAATTCGCAACGACAATTCAGCATTTTTCATAACGATTTTCGTAACGAATTATACGATCGAATTATATATATTATGTTATTAGAAATGTAAAAAGACTTACAAATGTTGAAATATATTGCGATGTAGATATTAATTTAAAATCATATACCGTAGAAAACCATTACTTTATATGCTACTTTCAATATTATCAAATTACTAAAGGTGAATACGAATGACGCAATACCATTATGGCTCGCAACAATTCGGCATCTTTCGTAGCAAATCACACAATCAAATTATATATGTTATTAGAAATGTAAAGCGACTTACAAATATTGAAATATGTTAAATGTAGATATAATTTTAAATAATATAATATTGAAATATCACTATATATATGTATATACTCTTTTTCAAAATTATTAAAACTAGATGAACACGAATGACGCAGTATTATTGCGAGTTCGTAAAGACAATTCGGTATCTTTTGTAACGATTTTTGTAACGAATCGTATAATAATCGAATTATGTATATATATTATAGTATTAGAAACAAAATGACTTACAAATGTTGAAATATGTTGTGATGTAGATATTAATTTAAATTCACGTAACGTTGAAATCACTTTATATCACTTTCAATATTATAAAATTACTAAAGCTAACTGTAACACAAATGACGCAGCACTATTGTAAGTTCGTAATATTTCGGCATCTTTCGGCAATTTTCGTATTGGATCGTACGATGTAATACGGAAAATACCGAATAGTGCCGAATTGTCGTTGTGAATATCTATAATAATACTGTCATTTGTGTGCAGTTAACCTTAAAAATATACATTTGTCGAATCATATAACCGTTATTGCAATAAGAAAAATCACTCATCTGCATCGAATCTAAGCAGTTTTTTTTTTATTTTATTCTATTCCCGATGATATTCAACCTACACTTTGAAAATAGAACGATTTCGAAGTGGCGATTGAATGACAAAAAAGTATCGTATATTTTATTTCGATATCTTCAAACAGTTTCTAGAATTTTTCTTTTTATTATAAAGTTTTTTCTTTGTTGAAAGATAAATATAAGTATAATATTTAAAAGATCAAAATCAATATAGACTAACAAGATTAAATTATTAAAAAGTGAGATTTTAATGATATTGAGTTATTTATGTTGCATTTAAAATTGTACGTTGCATTCTCTTTTATGAAATTTCCAAACTTTTATTTTCAATTTTCCAATCCTTGTTCAATTATGAAATATTGACAGTTTTGATATGATTTTGAGAAACTTGCTATATGATGGCCTATATTATATAATAATGCATTCTGAAATTGTTTGAAAAGATCGACGATCAAAATAAAATTTTAATAGTAGAAATAGAAGCAAAATCCGAAATATAAAATCTTAATTTCGATAATTTGAAATATTATAATTATTATATTATAAATTATGGGATTATAAATCATTCCATAAGTATTATCTGTTTAAAAATATAGTTTCAATTATAAAGAATCATTTATTATAAATTCGTTAACTGGCAAATTAAAAATCTTATCAAACCATCATTGTCTTTCTTTTTAATTATTATTAAAAAGGAAATTTTTGTTATGATTAAAGATCAATAAATATTATCCAAAGCTTCTGATTGAAACAGTTATGAAGAATCTAAATGATGCAAAAAACTGTTACGGATGAAAGCCTATATATATCGGTTCAAGTTACGGTTCCTTAAACTGTTATTATATCAATTCTGTAGCAGTTCTACGTCCGTTCTGTTCCGGTTTAAAACGTTTTATAGTTGTTTCTATATATTATAAGAACTAAAACTAGAAACTTGAAATAATTCTGAATCACAATTTTATTATAAAATTACACAAAAATAGAAAATACAAATTTTATCATTCTCTTTTTTAATTGTGATCTATTTTAAATGAAAATAGTGAAAAGATAAGAAAAGTATGGAGCAACTGTTCAGGCCAATGAATTTACTTTCGTTGTTCATTTTATTTTTGTTATTTTATTAAATTCTAGACAATAATGATAGAAGATCCTTATAATGTTTCGTATTAAATTTACAATTAGATCTATAAATCTATTCGATTTGTTTTTCTCAAGAATTCTCTTTAAGAATTTCCAAGACTCAAAGGTGTTGAGGAGAAGAGAACCTGTTTGAATACGTTTCGTTACGTGTTCGTTACAGCACGTAATGCGTTATGCAAGACCGATAAAACGAAACTCGAACGACCACGGTACATACGGTCATCGTGATTAATTAAACGCTTTCTTCGAAACTCGGTAAAGTTTAACCCGTTTCATCACGTTTCAAACGCGATTCGAGGAACGATTTCGCTCGTTTTAATTATGCGTCGTTAAGAACGATCAAAGTAAAATAGCTCAACAAGGTGGTCAATGAGGACACTCGTTCGTTTCTCATTTTTGATGAAGGATTTGCGATATACTGGGTGTTTAGTTAATTGCGATAGAGAAATGATAATTCTTCCATATCAAAATATGGAAAAATAATTATCTATCCAAAGTCTCTTGCTTTTCGAAAAAATCGAATTTGATTTATTTTTGACTAAATACAAAGAGATAATTGAAAAAAAGGATTATTCTATATGCGAAAATAAATGGAAAATATAAAATAAAATTTTTTCATCTAGATACACGTTATCGAGGAAATTGAATTTGAAAAATTCGATGATTATTTTTTCACTATATTTAATTTTATTTTTCTCGAAAAAGAAAACTGACTCGAACAAACAATTCTATTTTATATATTTTTACTTTTGTAAGTAGAAATTATTTATTGACTATATATTCTTCCTACTTAAAATTAGCCAAAATTTATTTTTACTTATAAAAATATTCAAACTTGATTATTAGATTCTTTCTGCATTTTATTTTTACATATAAAATTTTTTATTATCAATTATTCAAAACTCGGAATTAATGATTTGTCGTAGATTTATGTTCAATTCTCGATTATTATTCGTTTTTATTCTTCGCGAAAAACTACTTATTATTTTCCAAGAATCGACATATCAATCACGATTAGCACGTTAACAATTTTTTGTAATTAAAATGTTGAAACATCGATAAGATTTTTCGCCGAGCATAGGCTTTTGAAAAAAATTTATTTCACCTTGAATTCAATTTAATCATTTATCATTCGAAGTTTATCTTCGAATAATAAATGGAAATTAAAATCTTCGTCGAGGAATAATTCAGAATATATCATAATCGAGAAGACGAATGAGACAGCTTATGAAATGCAACAAGTATAAGAGTCAAAACTTTATTTTCTATAACTGTTTCAATCCTTACATGTAATATTTGAAATGTAGAGTTTAATTATTCATTTTTTTAAAAATGGCCTTCAATTATTTTCATAATGAATTCTATTTAAAGAAAAAAAAATCCATACAATTAGATGAAAAATGTTTGTTATTTCTAATTGATGAAGAAGGCTACCAGTCGTGCCAGCTGTAAATCTAAAAATACTCTCCCCATAGATGTTACAAAAGTATGAGAACACGCGAGAATATTAGCATAACGACTACTATTTTTTAATAAACTCTGTAGCCAAGAGATACACGCGTATTTTTCCAGAATACTACAGTATAGCTCTCTCAGTATATGTACATACAGTATGTTCCAGATAAATTTCACTAACATATTTAGAATATCATTGTGAAAAATCTTATTATTTAAATTGTCATGATTATCGTCACACATAATTTTAAATAAATAATTGTATGATGGATAAAACATTTTTTTTGTTCAAAATTATCTCTCAAATCTGCCTTTTATCCGGGACACCCTATGTGCATTCTACTTATAGATTCCAGAATTCACGTGGAGTATCCTAAACGCTATAATGCAGTCCATATACAACGTATCATAGACACTGGATATCTCTTGTTCCGCGGAGAATAGTCGCTCGAAATGGAGAGTAACAGTGTGCAACGTACAATTCGGTTAAATCGTGCACAGGAAATGGAAAGAACAAAACGCGAAACCGGCGAGGATGGACATGGCGCGCAAGCAAAACGCACCGAAAATAGCTTTCTCATTTTCATTTAAACACCGGCTAGCCGGTGTTTTCTCGGCGAGAATTCACGAGAATGTGAAACATTATGGTACACACGAGACGGCAGATAATCGAAACCGCGCCGCGGTTTCAATAATGCGACGTTATTGACGTTCCCCGAATGTTCGCCGATGATGGAAGACAAGACACTGACGTTTACGTAATGGAATTATCGTTTTCATTAATTATGTTGCATTTCCTTCTGCAGGTTCACGTTCTTGAACTTGTACATAACAGGTGAAACGAGAATCACGTTGTTTTCTAAATAAAATTTATCTTTGCAATGCTTCGTGGACGATAAATAATAATTATATATAATACATAATTATTCAGATTTATTCATAGCAATTCCCTGACAAGTTATCTAAAATAAAATATATATTATGAAATCTGTATGATACACTCATAAAAATTGAAATTTGAATAAACATATGTAATCTATTTATAAACCTAACTTTTTAAAACTAATTATAAGTAATATTGCTTAAGGCAGCATTATATTATCTTAATTTATATAAAAATAAATATTAAAATTAATCAGTTATTTCATATGTTAAAAAAAATAATTTTTATCAGAAAATGATATACACAAAATAAATTTGTCTTATATGTCTATAAGTGTAACATATCCAATATGAGAATCAGTGTTCTGGAAACGACCATATGTCCCAAAGGATTAAATAAACATTTTCTATCAAGAAAAAATATGTATATATATTTTTAAATATATGTCGAGCTATGTGGCGAAAAGGCGAGGAAGCGTTTCAATTCCATAAAACGAACCGGTACCAGATGAGCTCTCAATTCCCTGAAGTGCATGGTCATTTTTCATCTTCGTTTATTTCGAACAGATGAAACAAGAATGAAGTTTCTCAAATGTGTATACTTATACTATATGTCAACGAATAATATACTATAACCTAAGACTCAACTCGATTGATTTTAATTACAAATACAATTGATTTCTTATTTCTTCAGATAACTAACTATATTAAAATAAATAACTAAAATTCATTAAGTTATTAAAAAATTACTAGTAACTAAAAACGATACTAGCAATATCCTTCATGATTTTTTAAAATCACAGTTCATTTGAGAACCATTGCTTTAAGCCAGAATAATTCGATGATCATTTTCCCCAATTTCTCCATCCAAGAATCATCTAGGTTAATTCCTAATTGGTATTAGCAAATTCGCAAAGTCAACGTGTCCCGGAAAGTTACCCCGATTTATGATATCGACCTTAATACATAATCCATTTCCATGGAAGTACTAGACCAAGTGAGTTTCAAACGTCCATTTCATCCAGAAACGAGAAAATTTGAAATTTAAAAGCGCGAAATCTATCCTAGTTTCCTAGTTAAATTTTATCGACACGACTTATTTTCGTTCGATATCGATGCTTCTCGATCGATCTTCTTAGCTCTATTATCATTTTGTTTTTAATTCTTTGTCGAGACAAGTCGAAAGATCTAGCAAGCTGCATACCACATGCGTTATTCTTCTTTTCTTTTCTTTTTATTATTTTTTTTTTTTATCTTCAACGAGTAACGTGGCTTCTTCCCACGACTTGTCAACTCTTTGACTTTTACATAACCTAAAAAAGACGCAAGTATTAAAAGATCATAAAGTAAAGAATTATTGCCAAAACTGGATAACATAGATTGAGCTTATATTTCCAATTGTAGTTTGGTAATTAAATTTTAATTAAAATATAATTTTTAAATAAAATAATTATTTCACAACATATTATATGAATACTTTTAATAAACTTTTATCTGCATACAAGATGAAAGAAAAAGTAAGAAAAATGGGAAAAAAATTTAAAAGATAATTTTCAAGATCAAAATAAATATAAAATTTGAAATTTAAAAATATTCGTTAATTAGAATTAGTAAATCAAATCGAATAAGATTTTTTTATTCTTACAATGATTAAAAATGTGCAAAATTATAAAAATTAATATTAATTTCTATTCAAATAAAAATATAATAGATAAACATTATAATTATATCAAATTATCTTTGTAATAGTATCTTAACTTTACTTTTCTATGTATAATATATATTTTTAGGTTAATAATAGAGTTTCATCTCCGCCATATTCTGTTTTTCTTTCTCTCTTTCTTGCTTCATCTAGTGCAAAATTAAATTACCCACAATTTTAAAATAAGCTTCAACCTTAAATCTTTTTCGTACTTCAAACATTCTGTATCTACTTTACTCGAATATTATATCTCATATTATGTACTTATCTTCAAATTAATCTGGATCGATCGAAAAAAAAAGATAGAAGACGTTTACTTTCGATGCATTAGTGAAGAGTTCGATACGAATAGGCCAAAAAATGTTCCAGTTTCGTTTGTAGAAGCAGCAAAATAGACGGTCCGTTAACTTTCCAACTGAAATCGTTATTGGAAACTCTTTTCGTGGAAGAAAACTCGTTATCTGCCGTCTGGATGGGTTTGCGCTTGGTACGCATACGACCCAACGAAAGGGATGCATAGGAGTCAAACGGAAGGAAGGGGCCACCCACCAACACTTGAAATCACACCGTGTACACATCATGTGCGTGTGCCACCGACTAATCGATAAGTTTCTCGACTGTTGGCTAAACAATATCTAGCACACTTGATGATTCTAATGATTCTCAAAGAGAAATTTCTCGCGGCTGTGTTCGTCAAGTTGAACGTCGTCAAGGTTCGAGCGTATGTATATACACTAGGGAAGTTTTATGTTTGCGCGTTGGCCGAGAAATTGAAACTGCAATCGAGCACTGACCGCGTCGATCAACGTTGAACACGCGATCGTTATTATTGGTAACCTTTTGTTCGAATCTATTCGTCGAAATTGGACTATATGACGTTCGAGAGAATGTCATTTAGAGAAAACGATTGGAACTATCGATGTATCGATATTCGATAGGAAATCTTCGAGTTTCGAACAACTTCACTTGTGTCCAGTGATAGAATAAGGTTAGGTCATATTTCGCTTTCGTGTCTAATTTCGAAGATATAGTGTTAAGTGCTGCAATCTAATGGCGATTGTATAAACTATATAAAAATTCATAAAATAAATAAAATTATCAAGCAAGATTCGACATTTTGTTATATGTACATAGTATATTTTTCAATATTTAAAGTAAGTTTCTATCCTGTCATTTTATTTAAATGTAATTTATCTCATTTATTTATTAAATTAGAATTGATAAATTTATCAAAAACTGACTTTATAACCTCTTTCCAAATACTCTTTCAAATCTTGCTTTCTCTGTGTCAATTTTTATTACGTCGAGAAATAAATTCTAGAAGAAGAAAGAATTTCACGAAACGAAAAACAAAAACGAAATTTCAAAAGAATCATCAATTATTAAACTATAAAATATAATAAAAGTCAATCAAAGCTACAATATAGATTAATTTTCAAATCAAAAGAAGAAAACAAAATTTATACTCCTTACCTTACATTCCACTTTCGATATCAAATCTTCGAAGAAATCAAATCCAAACCTTTTATCTCCATCACGAATCCAAAAACCACGAGAAATAATCCGATGCACACGAGCAAATTCGTTTCGAATGTCGCACGAATGTCGAATGGACGTAGGTTTAGTATCGGTCAAGGTTAAGCAATCGATGCTGGAAATTCGCGCGGTCCAAGCGTGTGTATTGGCAACGGGCCTTGGCGCGGCTGACTACGCCCCTGCGAGTGGGGACGCCTGTGAAACAAATAACCCTTTTTGCAGACGTCCACGAGGAAGTTCGAGCGCCGCGTCGGCTTCAAAGCGATTCAGCCTCGTGTTTCGGCGTTGAGAACAATTCTCGAATGTCGTCGTGTTTCTTTCTCCCTCTCTTCCTTCCCCTCTTTACGAATATCCTCTTTACGATTCCGTCGCGGTTTATTCGTAGCGGTTCTTTCTTCGAGAATAAGCTCCTTAGTTCGCGAAACGAAGCGGCGGCGGCAGGAGGAGGAGGGAATTAATTTCCACGAGAATTTCTGCCTTTCTGTCAAGGACATCCAAGCCAACACGTGGACATCCGTATCCGGGAGCACAGGCGAAACGGAGACTCGGCCAAGGTCGGACAATGAAAATCCTTCTGACCCTGTAATTATTTGGCATTGCATTTTGGCTGAACTCGCGGCCCTGACCATCGTTCCTGATGTGGTTAATTCTCGTTCCTGGCTCCTGGCTACTTGATTAAACGAAAAAACGTATAAGCGGGAAACGGATATTGTGTAGGTTGCGAGAATTTTAGAAATACGAGGAAGGGATAGAGATACACGGAAATGCCAGAGGTTCTACGAAAAAAGAAAAAAAAACTTGACGAAAACCAAGGTTGATTCAAAATTTATTACTCTTCGTTAAAAGAGGTTAGGTTGTCCTTTTAAGGAATAGGAGAGATCATTTTTTACGAGATGATGAATTTGAAGATTCAGAATCTATTGTAATCTAATAATATCACTCTTAAAACTTTGTTGTATTTTTTTATAGTACAAATAGAGGCGAAATCGATATCGATAAGATCAATTTACGTAAATTAAATTAGATTAGATAAAAATAGGCTAAATTGCACCGTTAAAAAAAGATTAGATTATCCGTTTTTATCAAGAATCTAGATATCGATTACAATCTAAATTTATACTCTAAACATTTATTGTATTTTTTTTTTTGATGATAAGAGGCGAGATCAATTATCAATCAGATTAGGTTGAGTAATTTATAACCAAATTCCCAAGAACTGTTATATCTCATCCATATTTGATTATTACCAAGAAAAATGTTTAGACAATAATTTCCAAAAAACGAAACTCAACCTTGCACTTTGACGATCCTGACGACTTCTCGTTCCTGACATAACTAATTCCTTCCTAATATCTGGCCAATCGAGAAATCCATGCAAGCAGGAATTTCGGAAATGCGAGCGGAAATTGGGAACGCTCGTGGAGCGGCGGAAATGTGGAAACGCGAGGGAAAATTCCGAGTGAAAGAAAAAGATAAAGATAAAAAAGGGGAGCGCAAAAGTTTGCGGAAGGATTTGAAGAAGGAGAGGGGAGGGAAAAGTGGCATCGAATGAAAATATGCGAAGGAGGAAGAAATATTTGCAAGAAGGCATAAAACGTGAGAGGAGGAGGGAGGCCGAGTTTCGTTTCGTCGGTGTCGAATTCGGTGAGTTTTGCTCGAGCGGCTCGAGGCTTGAAGCACGCAAAATGAAGGGTGAGCTGTGAGATAAAGGAAAGCGAAGCAGTTCGCGGAACGAGTTCATTCAAACTTGAATAAACACCAGAGCCAACCTATAACGATGCGGTTATTTCGAATAGATCGTCGTGTATCACGATATGGAAATCGATGCTCCAGACGGATGAAATTGGTTAGAATAATGGTGCAAACGATCGAGATTTGTTTCTTCTTGTATAGAAAAAAATTAGGATACTTTCGATAGATAGATATTTTATTCGAAAGAATCGAAGAATGTAAAGGATGATTCGTATAAATAATCTTTAATTGCGATCCAATCAACTCGTTTTATTTCATGAATGATATGTGACATTTCATTATTTATAATGATGCTAATTCATTCAAGTATACATTGTCGATAATTAAAAGAATTAAGATATATAATAATAAAGCGAGAATAATAATGAAGATAACGATACAATGTGTGACAAATTAAATTTATAAATTAAAAATTGAACTTTGTTTCCTTGAATCGAGAACGATGAATATTCAAAGCAGGAGGAATAATATTTTTCCGGAAACCGGAGTTTCAATGACGGATAATCGGCTCGGATCTTTGCATTCGCGCACTTTGTTTTTTGCATTCCGATTTTCCAACGTTGCGGCATCGCGAGGGGAAAATTGCATAACCGAGCAGTTCTTTTTAACGAGAAAACTCGTCGAAGGATGAAACACTTTTACAGAACAAGTAACTTGATTTCAACAAGGTATTAATTCTGTTTCTTGGAAAAAAAAAAAAAGTTATATAGGAAAAGTGGTAATTTCAGCGGTTGAAACTATATAATGGAAGAGGAAGAGAAAGGAGATAATTGGAACTCGTTTAATCAATCCGGATAAAAATAATCCGGTTATTTTATCAAAACAGGATGCCCGTAATTATGCAGCTTATATTTTTGATTAAATTAGAGTCTCTTTCATTATCAGTGGTTCCTTATCTCTTTCGATTTGGCGATACTTTAAATTTTAAAATGGCGCGTAATTCTTAAAATAACAATTTCTAATAACGTTTCTATAACGTGTAAGATAATTTGGCGTTCGTATTTGTTTAAAAAAGGAACAAATAATTAAAAAAAATATTAGTAAAATTGTCGATATCATAAATATTATTTATAAAAATGTAGTAACATTTTAACAAAATATATCGTGGCACATTTGTCATGATTTATATTAATTTTGATTTTCTATCAAAAATTACCAAATTGATTAGATAGTAAGTACAATGATTCTTCAGTTTTTAAAATTTATATCTCTGGATGTTCTTGGAAAATAAATGACCGCTCATGAAATATAAAATTCGCCGAAAATGATAATATCATTATTGATAAAAAACGATTCGAAACATGGAAAAGAAATTTTGACGAAAAGAAACGAAGATCAAATCGAAATCAAGATTAATCAAACCACTTACTGAGAAATCGATACGAAATTATTAACATATCTGATCAATTTCCACGAAGCCAACATTTAAAAAGAAACGTTCTCTAGATACGATTGTTGTTTCAAACCGGATGTTTCGAGATATTAAACCAACTTCCTCCAACAACAATTCGTGCGAATTACACGAAACGAATAAAACTCGAAGAAGTAAAATCGTCAAAAAACCATGAAAAAGGAGAGAGACATACACAGGTGATGAAAAGGAAAAGGAAAAAAAAAAAGAAGGAAAGTCGAAGAAAAAGTGGGGTAACAAGTTGTGCCCCGAAGCTTCTCGCTCTCTTCCGACAGAGACGCGGAGGACAAAAGGGACAAGGAGAAAAAGTCTGATGTGGGGATATCTGATGTGTACGTTTAATAACGACCAAGGGATGGATTTCACTGGAATACTCTGGTTGGAAATCCGTGCAGGAAACGCGCCGTATTTTTAAACGCGCGATTTAATGAGCGATTAAATACGGGAACAGGCCGAGGAAATGAAGGACACGACGCGGCCACTTCCTTCTCCGAGGAAAATCCAGTTTTATATTATGTTAATGTGAGCAACGTGAGTATCGGATCGTTTCAGATTAAAGAATGTTTAATAAGATTTATAAAAGTTTACGATTTTATTGAAAGCAAGGTCGATGGGATATTATGCATTTTTGCTCGATAATTATTGGATTATTATATCCTTTCCTCTCTTTGGAAAGCTTTGTTTATCGTAAATATCCAATTTTCTGTGAAATTGAAAATATTTATTAAAAATTGTAAATTTTAACGAACGTTATTATTTATATTGTATTTTGTTTTATTCGTAAAATCGATCGTTTCGTATCCAATGATCTCGATACTTGTATGTTCGTGAAACGATTCGAACTGGTATCCTAGTTTCAATACTTGTTCCAGTTCTTAAGACGATCAGAGGTCTCTTCAAAGTTGTTTCAGTTGTCTAAGTTTCTCTGACCATTCGTCATTTTAGAATGAAAAATTCAAGAACGCGATATTGCATTTAAGCTGGGTTTAAACTCGCGTTATATCGTCATTGAGTATCATCCAGTGTTACTTTGCAACGATTTATAATTTCATCTCGTATCGCTGTGTATCTGTTGGAGAAAAAATTAAAATTGCATACCATAATTATCTTTTAATAACACCTTACAAAACTCATCGGTGTATACGAATTTGGTGAAAATTTTCAACAATTTCTCGTGTACCAAGATGTTTCATTCCTCGTTAATAGTATTGCACTTTACTTTTTCTTCCATTTTTATAGGAAAAAGTTTTACAAAACTGATTCGTTTCTATTTTTAGCCCCTTTCAAAAGCTTTCATCTTGTAACAAATGGATCTCAACCATCGTTTGCAATTGTCCGATAAAAACAAGCGTTATAAAGCAGCTTTATAAATGGTTATTTGCATCGTATATTATTACAAAAACGACGAGATTCGTCATTCTTCGATAACATCGTTAGTTAGAGGGGAGGGGAAAAAAACGGTAAATCTCATCTTCAAATCGTGTTTTGATAAAAAACGTTTCCTCCCTGCGTTAATCCACCAAACTTCGACACGACGATACAACAAATGTTGTATGGCCATCTAAACGAGATCATCGATAAAAAATGACGCGAAAGAAAAGCCGAGCCGGTTTCGGACAACGGTTCTTCTTTGGCTCGTTGGAGTCGTTCTTCGGGGCGAGCGGATCGATCGAGGTCCACCTCGATGAAATCTCCTGCCAACTCGGCCACCGAACACAAAGTTCCCCGGACCACGGTGTTTCAGTTCTCGCGTGATTCTGCGAAATGGCGAGAAATGTAGGCTAACGTGTCCCACCCACGCTTCTTTCCTCTTCCTTTTTCTCTATCTCTCTCTCTCCTTTGCTTTCCACTCGTCGAAAGCAGTGTCTCCGTAGAAAAGCTGAATGAAGAGGAAGAAGCGAGAAAGAGAGGGAAGAAAGGCGGGATTGGATTGGCTGGGACGTTCGCGCATGCGCGAGCATCGCGGAATTTCAAACGATCGAACGGACCACCCACGCGAAACGGATTCTCTTCTGACTATGACACTTTAGCCCGTGCAAGGGGCACGTGATTTCCTGAGGACAGTGTCACCGCTGTTGATTGTTACGATCGTTATGATTAATGTTCCCGGCCACACGATCGCGTCGTCAAGCGTTAGATGATTTCGAGGATGGAATCGTTTTAAAAGTGGAGCCACGAGAAATCTGTAGAAATAGAATATTCGTTAAAATAGATATTTTCGTCCAATTATCGCTTCCTCGCTCTGAAAGTAGCCGCGTTATGTATCGATTCTACACATCTCCGCCGTGTGAACGAGCTTATATATATAATTCCACGAGCGGTTTTCGGTTTTATCTCTCGAATAATCGGCATATAAAAACCCGAATAGAGTGTTCTTGACAATTCGCGAGATGCGTATAAATGTATATACAAAATGTATATGCAGGCCAGTTTTTCGCTTAATGCCACCGCTGTCAGCTGCACGCGACTCGTATCCGGAATTTATGTCGCGTAGAAAGAACATTCCAAGGGTTGGACCATCTTGAAGAGGGGGGAGATTTCGACCGTGTAATTTTTGCTCGACTTACAACAAACTGGTTTGACCGGTGGACTTACGTCGCGTGGAATTTTCGTGGATACTCTTTCCTCGTTATCGAAACCGTATAAAATTGATCTCCGCTTGATAAATCTCTATAAAATATTTTCCTCGGTTTCGAGAAGATAATTAAAGGAGATTAAAAAAATGTACAACTCTATCGCCTCAGAAGCAATTACTCGATTGAATCTGTAATTCGAATAAACCAATCGAATAAATAGAATATCTACGATCTTCCAATTTCTTTAAAAATTATACTTTCTCCAATAATTACCAATAATCGAATCGTAAATAAAATGCTCGAACCCCCGCGGATCCTAAATATAAACGTGGATCTTGGTCAGGAAGCGGTGAGAACGATTAAAGCGGCGGAACACGTTCGAAGACACTTCTGTAACGTGACCCCTCGAGTCGATAAAAATCAGGGTGAGCATCTCTCTCGATGACACGCAGGATCCCTCCTCGTATCTCTCCCCCTTCCTAAGCCAGATACGCGCACGGTTACACGAGCCAATGGCGCGGCTGAGTATCGACATAATCGTTCCCGTGGATACACGCAGAAATATATTCCGTGCCTCCCTCTCTCTCTCACTCTCTCTCTTCCATGGCGAGCGTTGTAATCGGGTGTTTCCTCATCACGACACATTGAAGCGGTGTCAGGTCCTCGACGATGGTCACTCGCTTCCATGACCGGGGCACACCGGACGACAGGACATTGTCCATTATCATCGCTGTGCCCTCGTCTGCTTTCCTCCCCCCCGCCTCCTCCCTTTCTCTCCGCCTTCCCCTCCTCTTCAGCATTTCTCTTCCTCCTCCGACTTTTCTCTTTCGATTTTCGCGCCTCGTGAATCCGGGACGGGAATTAACTTTCTAACGATGTTCCGAGAAGGTGGCGAGAGAATCGTTTTCTCCTTCGAAGGCTTTCTTACTGTCGCTTTTCTTTCGAGGAAGAGGGAGAGGCTTTCGAATCTAATGATCGATCGATCGAGATCGATCGAGACGAGAAAATGCAAACTTGAGCTCGATTTCTAAACGTTTCGATATCCTGGATGATATAAATATTGATTATATTATTGAATTTCGAAGATTCTTTTCACTGGCAGACGTTCTTTCGTTCTATTTCTTTAACTGAAAAAGATTCGAGATTTATGTAACTTTCGATCTCGGAGGAAGAAAATTTATTAGCATTAATAACAAAACCCATAACCTTGCGAGAACTCGCGTTTCAACCCTTTCTCACGAGATTCATGCGAGCTTGGCGCTGTCTCCCACGCGCGCAATCCATTTCACACCCACCCCCGCCCCCAATCTCGTCTCCCGATCCTCGTGGACGCCCTATTTCCAGCCCTTTATTCCAGCGGCCGATCCGAGCGGAAGGTCATGGTTCAAGGTGGAGCCGGTAAACCTTTCACGTTAAATCGAAACGCTTATCTCGATCTGATTGCACGCGCCCCCTTCGCCACTGCGAGGGTGGTGAATCGCACGGCCCACTTGCCACTCGTTTGTTGCACTTCCCTCCACTGAAACGTGCTACATGTTAGTATATGTACTCGAGGGCGTGTCGAGATCTACAGGAGATTAATCAATTGGCGATATAATAAATATTGTTAAAGTTTATATAAAAATAATATTTAGAATATTTATAATTGAGTGGGGAGAAAGTTGTGATAAAACGTATAAACTTGTCAATAATTTGTGAGAATCTGCGTTGGAAAAGCGACTGATGGAAATTTATTGTGGTGATAGAAAGAAGATCACAATTTGTTAATAATTACGAAAATTTCTTTGTTGGAAAAGTAACGTTGAAATGAAAGCTACGAAATTTTTGAAAGTTTAAAAAAAAAATGGCCATTGGGGCCATTAGAGGAGTGAAAGTTACGAAATCTTAGTTAATAATTATGAAAATTTATGTTATAGAAATGTTATAGAATTTAGTTGAACTGGGGAATGATAGATGAGTTGCGAAATCTTTGCTACCAATTGATGATATTGTTATATTGTTAAGGGTCAGGAATGAAAATTGCAAAATCCTTGTCAATTATGAATTTTGAAAAATGACATTGGGGATCTCAGATTGTTGGAAAAGTTAATGCTTCTAGATTAAGCAATGTATTGCCTCGAACGCAGCAATTGTGCCATACTAATTTGTTACGAGTTATCTGTGGATGAAGCAAGAGATACATCTTCGAACGAAGTCAAAAGAGAAGAGAAATCTCGTAGAAACTTAAATCGTTCTCACTGACACAGATCCGAAGGAATCGTGTTTCTCCTTATAATAACTTTTTCTATAGAAGAGTACACACGTATCATTTTCCTAACAAAGATCGAACAATCATCGAAAATTTGATATTAAATTACGATCCATGTACTATAAAAAAAGCATCCATTATATCTGATCATTGTACGCTTTTGTTGCAACGTGAAAAATAAATTTTCAATATACAATTTCTCCTTTTTTTTCCTATCTATTACATTACACTTGATATAAAATTAGAGAGAATTCAAGTATCGTAATTGCACTTTCAATATTTAATAATAAGATTATTACGCGTTATAAAGCGAATTCATTTAATACTTAATTAATTTTTAAATCACGATTGTTATCATGCAAATTTTATTCGTCAAACATTCCTTAAAAAATTAAATTATTCATAACTCCCTGGATTTCCTTGATATCGATGGTTGAGAAATTCAGAAAATTCTCTACCTCTAATTTCCACGAGAAATTCTTATCAAGGAAAACTTGAGAAGAATAAATGGGAAAAAAAGAAAAGACTCAAAACATATATCTCGTTAATTCGTTAATCAATATCAGGAAGTCATTGGAAAGAGCTTAAACGTGATCGATCAATATAATAGCCAGAAACTCGATTTTTCGCAATACAGTCGTTTCTCGAAGGTCCTTTCACTGGAAGGTCGCGCGCCACGTTCACGGGAAGATCTCTCTCTTCGATCTGACAAGAGAAATTTAAGATCGTGCGAATCGATTTTAAACGGAGATATACAGTTTCAGTTCTAAATTTAGAAAAATCAGCCTTTTTTTTATATTAAATTTACATTATTAACCTCGTCACATTTAATTACTGTAACAATTTCGTTCAAAAATTATCACAAATAAATCCAATTTATCCAATATTCTTTCTTAATAAAAAGATACTCCCGTTGAAGATCTCGATGTTAAGTTTCGAGCTTCAAAGCACGAATGCCGAAGAAACGGCTAATTACGAGGCCAGCCAGCGATTGCCGCGATTAAACTTATCAACCGAAAAAAGAAGAAGAAGAAGAAGAAAAAAAAGAACCGCGTGGTCGTTTAATTAAACGAGCCTCTGGTATCGGTTGGCGTCGACCAGTCTCCGCGGCGGAAAAGGGCAAAGTTCACGGGCAAAAAATCACTACTCGCGATAAATTTCCAAAGCTTCTTACGTGGAGGAGGAGGAAAAAAATCCAAGTGAATGGAAATACCAATCGGGAAATAATAAAAATGGGAGGGAAAGGGAAGGGATGCTGCCATTCTGGCAACGGTCCAGCCGGCTTCCGGTATTCTTCGAGGCGTCACGAGCGAGGGACAAAAGGGAAGAAGGTCCGAAAACTTCCAATCGAGAACAATATCCCCCTCCCCCCTCTATACGTGACTCATTTTCCTCGCTGATTTCGTTTCCACCATTCGCATCGATTTAAAATCCCGTGCCAAAGGGATTATGGATAAGTTTCACGATGATAATGCAGCTGTTCCTCGAGAGAGGAAGTATGGTGGACTGTGCTAATTTCTCGTTTATACAGTCTCTTTCGATTCGTTTCTTTTTTTTTTTGTAAAAGAAATAAGGGAATGTGTATAAATATATATATTGAGGTTGATATAAATTATTGATTGATACGGTTTCAGCGTTGGTTATTAAAAAAAGAAGTTTATCGAGAAAAGTTGGAAAATTGTAAGGACTCTCTCGTTTATATTCTTAGCTAGGTGAATAATTAATTTGAAATATAATAAGAAAATGTATTTGGATAAGGAGTTTTCGGGAGATAAATTTCGTTCGTTAAATTTGATAATTCGAGGAAAAGGATCTATAGATATGGAGTTTTATATTGTACGAAAGTTTCGATAGACACAATGTCTTTTGGAATTAATGCTTCAAAGAGAGTAGAATTCTCATCTCGGATTTACTTTTCTCGTTTAAAGTTTGGAACAAAGTTGCCATGTGTCTCTCGAAGGCAGGCGCCTATGGTGCGGTAAACACATCGTCGAGGGTAATAAGGAATTCCCTTCCTTTTAGCCTCCAGATGCTCGTTTCAAAATGCTCTGCTAACAAATTTACTACTATACGCCTACGTGTATATCAAATCGCGAGTTTAGAAGGGATATAATGTATGTGGAAATAGACCACGTTCTTTAAAAAAAAAAAAGTCTCAGAAATATTATAAAGGGATCAAAATTATTTTACTTCTTCGTAGAATCCTCGACAACGTGTTCAATAAATTGTAGGAAGAATAATAAAATAATAGAAAATATATTCGTTTCTTATTGATTTCTTCTATCCATTCCCATATCGACAATTTTTTTCTACAATATTGTACAATTGTTCCTTATTGCTATTAGTTTAAATTTTATGATCATCGATTCGTTCACACAGTTTTTAATAAATTTGTTTCCAATAATCGTTGCAAGCGAGAAAAGATGTTTTACGATCTTTTAAAAAAGAATAATGAATTTATAAATAATGTTAATTAAAAAGTATTTTCAAATATAATAATGCAATTCTCTGGTATCTCGACGATTACGAAATTTCATTATTTTTTTTAAAAAATTGCGAAACATACTGTTTTACACGTAACCTAAGTCGTTAAAATCATCGCTGCAGCTATGTAATCGCGAAATTTAAACTAATAATAGAAAATATTATCAGTAACTAATAAAAAAAAAAAGCAATTATAATATTATCAATATCAGGAAGTAAAAAAAATAAATTTCTTTCCATATCTTATATATGCATAAACTGTTCACTCTTCGTTTCTAATTTGAGAACAAATGGAATAAAAATAGAAGCTAAAATAAAATTACCATTCGTTTAAAAAAATTTTCAACGATGATCATAATAAATTCTCTTTTCCTCCAAATTCATTACTTTTAAAAATGATCCGATTATCGATTTGTTCGAGGAAATAAAACAAATTGTTATTCGATCCAATTATGATAAATGATTTAATACTTCTCTCTAATATTTCAAATAATCATAGGTATAATTTAATAATCTAAATAAAATCTAAAAAAAAAAAACAGAAGAATTAAAAGAAATAAAACGAAAAGTTTATCCAATTTAAATATCAAGTGTTCGCATTAACCGAGACACACATCCGGTGTTGACTACGACTATCAACGAAATATGTCAGTTGAAACCGGTAGCTTGAATTTATGTCGCGTGCATCTTGTACTTATACACGTTGGAACGTTATATTACGTTCGAAGGAGGCACACGATATCGCGCATAACACGGGCTAAATGTAAATACTAAGAAATCCAGATCCAGTGAAATACACGGTTGAATATATACGCACGATCGATAATGGAAGATGAAACGCGATCGATATAGCGAAGGATATTTTATAGAAAATCCGTTTGATTCAAAAATTGATGAGAATTTAACGTAATATAAAAGGTTTATCTGCTAATATATTCGTAAGATCATATGATCGATTCTAAATACCAAAACAAATTTAAATTAAGTTATGAGCGATTCAAGTCACTATATTTCCTATCTCGCTTCATCCAACTTAAATCGCTTATAATAAAATAAATATTTTTTAAAATATCAATTTTTGTATTTATTTCGACGTCTAGGATCGATCTTGTAAAATATTGTACAAATATATTAACAAACATCCAACACGTACTTTCATTAAAATAAATAAAATTGTTTAGATCCTTGTTTGCACATCGATGAACAACAATAAACGAGAGAATCAAATAGGTTCAATCTCACGTTTAAACATCTCTTTTAATTATCGATATAGCTTTTTCTACGTCGCGAGAGAAACAACGAGATTAGTCGACTCTCCGCGTTCGAGGAACCTTGTTCGATAGATCACACGTATAAATAGAATCATCGGGTTGTAGCGCGATTCGTTCTTATTTTCTTTCTTCTCGCCCCGATTAATAATCGAGTTAATCGAACGAATTAACGAATCGATCTATTGTTAGACACACGTGGAGAAAACACGGTGTAATGATATCGGCCAACTGTTGCTTTTAATACCTGACCAGATGCCAACGCGTACAGGTACCCGCTGCTTTTCTACGAAAATTTATCGACACCTCTTCCTCGAAATCGGATCGATCGCGATCCAAAACGTTCCACAGCTGCTTCGAAAATTACACGTACCGCATATACTATACTATACATGTCGCTCGCCACACGCAGGCAGATACGCGCACTATAGCTTATATATCTCGATACGTACGTATTTTAATTTACGAACGCATCAAATTGGATTATTTTAATAATAAAATTATCGCGATTAAAATTAATTTACGATATTATCCTATAATGAGAAAATTTATTAACTATCTATACGTACAGTGGCAAGTATATAAATTATATATATACGTGTATTACGTTTTTATATTATTGCTACTGTACACGATAATACATAAATTCTAATTATATTTATTCGATAAAAAATGTATGTTTCTAAATCGATAAGATTCTGCCAAAATTAAATTTATCATTAACAAATCATCGATGAGTAATTTATATATGTATATAAAACTGATGAATCATTCCGTATTTAATTCTAATGTAACTACGTATCAATATACGGCGGTATATAATCAAATTATATAAGTTAATATAATAAAATTATAACATGTGAATCATGTATTTAATTTTACCTAAGTATCATTGGTGCATTATAGATGATGAACTGTAATGAAAATTACGTAAATTTTAATTCCGATTTATTATTAATTACGTAAAATAAATAAAAAAATGTTCCATACTCTCGTTTGAAATTTTTCCCATTTTAAATGGAAACTGTATGTCACTATATGATGATTCGTTAGAATAAAAATTTCCATCTCCTTGACAATTAATTGATTTTTCCATATCTGAACAATATTTAAGTGGTAATACAAGATCCATAAAATCGATCCGGTAGCACAATATGTTAATCCTTTGATAAAATTCAAATAATAGATACAAGAATGGAAGAATGTTTCCAGATGCTCATGAATAGTGTATTTCGAACGGGTGCCTCTCGAAATAACATGGAAGGCTTCGTGGAACCGCGTGGACGAAATAGGAAAATTCCTGTGAAATTCTCGATTCGCGGTGCAAAAGTGGAACGCGTGGGTTCTTGGGATAGTCGAGGCACGTTCCGACGAATGGAACGAGAAGGGGAGGAAGAGGGGAAAAAAATAAGCGCGTGGAAAAGCTCGATCGAAGATGTTGTCGCTCGAATTTTCCTCGTATCTCGCGTTGATGAGAATTAAATTCGAACCCTTTCGAATCTCGGCAACATTATACGGGATCATATCGATCATTGATCCCGAACTTTATTATTGTTTATAATATCGAGCGTATATTCGAATAAATATTCCGTAGAAAAATTGTGAGACGAAAAAGAATTGCTTTTTTTTCTCTGCAAACTTTATACTTTATATTCCTTCAATTTATTTTTATCGCTTTATGCAATACACGAAACACAGCATACAAACACTCTTTATCTACATATGCATTTAAAATTGTGTATAATAAGAATCTTTAAAATAAAGATAAAATAATATGTAGACATATCTACTTTACACGTTTTCTTTACAACTCGAAAACCAATGATACGTTTATGCACGTAGGAAATTTTTACTTATTTTTTTCCTTTTTTTATTTTATCTGTGACTCGAAAAACTAAGATACGTGTTATTTATTTATTTATTTATTTTAGCGCGATTAGTAGATTCTAAAGCCATGCTGTTTATGAATCATCCTGTAGAATCCGCAGAACAAATTTAGAGTTTTGTGGGCGTGGGCAAATTGTAAGCGTCGGCACGTTTTAATTCCTTGAACCGACTACACAAATAACATACATTATATTCTTGCCTTACTAGGAAGCAATAAATAGAAGCTGATCCAAAATGTCGTTCGTTTATTATTCCAGGCTTCTATTATTAACAAGTATCATATGGATTCCTTGCTACAACTCGTCCATTATTCCCCGATTAATGAAACGGAGAAATGCCAAGAATATATTATCGACGTCTACATTGCTAGGACTAGAAATTATATTGAATTTAAACTTCCGCTATTCTGGCACCATTTCCTCGATTTGAACCCATACGATTCTTTTCCAAAATTTAAAAGAATTGTTTTGGAACAAGAATATTGCAATTTCAAGTAGAGAAGGCTGAAGAAGAAAATAATAAACATTTTAGGAAGGGAAATATCAAGATTTCCAATCAAATCAACGATAAGATGATAACAAAGGAATCAAAAACTTGGCGAAACCTTATTGAATTTCGGATGATACTTTAGAGGGATATTAATCTACGAAGACACGTTTCATTCACGAGCGTGAAATCCAAGTTTGAACGAGTTTCAAACACGTATCCGGTCTTTTCACGAGGAACTAAATAATTTAGCGGATGTACGCGAGTTTCTTCGTGGCGAATGTAAACGTCTAATTCATCGTGTCGTAAAACGCTTCTCGTTCACCAGAGCGAGAAAAGTCAACGCGCGTTCAACCGGTTCAACACATTTGTTTCGTGATAATTATTTATCTGCTCGTTAAATTTCAACCATTTACGCTCTTGAGCATAACGAAGTTATCATCACTAAGAGAGAAAATAGAAGAAAAATGAAGAGTTTTTTCTCCTTTTCCATGTTTTTTCCCTCCTTTTCTCTTTTTTAGAAATGAATTATACCGTCATCGTTGAGCATGAAAATGAAGTTTGCAAAAAAAAAATAAAGCGAGAACGCACACGAAACACTTTGGAAGAACTTTCGTTCTCGCGTAAAACAAGCGTCTCTTACAAACCGGAGAGTAATTACAGCACGGGTCCGGTTGAAAAAGTAATTTTAACGAGCCGTAAACCTGTATAGACACGCGATCGTTATTATATGGCGAATTAAAAAATTCAATATGTGTGAGCCCAGCTAAATATAGACATCGTTCTTCTTCTCCACGGCTACGACGTTATGTCCCCGCGAATATAGTATTCTATGAACAAATGATAAATAAATCAACGTATCATCGATTGTTGTCGCTAAAACTTTTTAACAGCGTTGAACACACAGAGTTTCCAAAAACAGTTTTCTTTCTCCTTTTCAAAGAACCGTAATCGCGTAATAAAGATACAAATATACATATTTCTTGCAAACGAATCTTAAAAATATATATTTAAGATAAAGTTGGCATACCTGGTCGAATGATCGACGAAGGATCCACCGTCGAGGAGTCTGAGCTTGGCGAACAGCACTGCGTTCACGAATGGCACCGCGGTGAGCTCCTCGAGGTCCACCTCCACCGAGAATTTGTACTTCTTCTTCTTCATCATGAAGGCCATCTCACTAAGACCAAGACACTTCACTTTGACCGCGACTCGTGGTTACTACGTGGGGATAAAATGGGAGACCGGGAGAACGTCCGCGATTCTCCAGCTTCTTTTCTTACTTGAAAATCCTCGGCGATTTCTTGCGGAGAACGTGGTGCACGGTACACGGGGGCGCGACACGCGAGCAAAGCGGAAATTGTGCACTAAATGCGACCATTTAACTCTGGCTCTTTCGCGGGGAGCAGCAACTATGTCTCGCGCCTCTGCTATTATTTTCACTAATTACTCTTTTTACCAAAATATCTTTTATTCTATTCTGCTAACGAAAAATAAAAAAAAAAAAAAGGCAGTTCCACGATCCTCTCCTCTCTTTTTCTCCCGTTTCCTCCTTTCTCTTCTATCGAATCGTCAAACGATTTTCTTTTATATATATATATAATATATATATATATACATATATATATATATATATTATGTATATATATATGTATATTTATTCGTTTAGATTCGTTTTAGAGGTTGGTCAATTTCGAGCGACGAAGCTGAACACTTGAAGCCGGCTGGGCGGATCTTGTTCGAAGCTTCAGCGACATCCCTGCTCACTCTGTCTCGCTTTCTCACACGGGCGTCACCTCCTTCGATCCTTTATTCGATGCTCAGAAACGGCAATTATTCGTGCACGCCATCCTCGTCGTCGAGACTGCAAATTAAACAATATTCAGTATCTTATTGATGACAAAGTAGTAGTAGGAGGAGGAGGAATCGTTTCACCCGTGTTATACGTAACACGTGTTCCACGTGTTCAACGATATATTAGACAGTTAGGGGATAATTCGAGAGCCGTGGATCTGAAAACTTTTATGACGGAGCTATAAAAAAAGGACAATCTGCCCTGTTGTTTGCTTCTGGAATTCTTCGAGAATAGACACGTGCTTGGTTAATGTCGATTCTCAGGTTATTTAACGGCTCTAATATATTGGATGGAAATTGTACAACGAAATCGTTGATGTATAATTAAATGTAATATTGAAATGATGTTAAATATTTCATATACAAAAGTTATAATTAGAATGCGAATTTTTATGCAAAATATATTCCAAGATATTTAGCATAATATATATTACGTGTATTTACTTATCATAATTTGTCCTACGATAAAAACAATTTTTCCAAAAGTTATAAATTCGTATTTAAATTAAATTTGCTTCAATGTCACGTCACACTATTTTCCAAAGTATTATTACACTTTTATTTTTCTTTATCGCGATATTTAAATATTGACTCGACTATATCGTCTTCTTATCACGAAAGATCTTATTCATTGCACGCGTATCGATACCCAATTTCGCTCGATAAAATGGTTCGCGTGTAAAATATGCAAAACACGCGTAATAGGAAAAAAAACACATATTTGCAGAAAAATCCGCATATCTAACCATAACCTAAGCGACATATTTACCAACGACATCGGCGACAAACGACCTATCGGTAAAAGAGCGAACTAACAGGAGCGAAAAGCAACAAATACATAGTAGCGTTCGCGGGTGAACGTTCGCGAACGAATGTCACTGAACCTTTATCGACATTTTCAATAGGCACGTTCACGCGACTTCGAAACCTATAGCGGGGAATCGACGGACGGACGGACGGGCGGGCGGGCGGCCAGTCGTCGTCGACGTCGGACGTTAGACATCGCTCAGCGCAACGGCAATTGTTTTGAAAACGCTAATTGCGGCTGGGAACGCGAGCAAGCGAAAATGAACTCGCTCTTCCTGGAGTCGGGTTACGAGCTGCGAAGTAGGTGACCGCAGCCCTCCAGCTCTCCCGAGGCGAGAGAACTCCTACATTGCTACGAATAATTAACGGCCCTCGATGATGACTCTTTCGTCAATCGTTCCGACCATTCACACTGCACACACCAAGTACACTACGTTATTATGAAAGAAAGAAAAAGATACTATCGTACATTTAGGAGGATAAGAGGAAATTAAAGAAATTATGTAAATAATTATTCGTGATTTCTTGCTTGAGAAGAATAGAAAAATATATTTTAATAATTTTTTTTAATTTAAATTAAAATGTTTTCAGGGCGTTACATGAATATTAAATATTATTTGTAATTATCATATTCATTTCTACATATTCTATATTTTAATTTTACTTTTTATACAAACTCGTTTGATACGAGTTGGTATAAATTTAAAATCTAATCTTCTCAAATTAAAATTACAGTCATTTTTATTTGTCAATCTATAAATCAAAGCAATAAATTTCTTAGATACGCGCTCCTCGAAGATAATTAATTGAACTATAATTTAGTATGATAAATATGTATAGATAATTCAAAGATAAGTGATTACGAATGAAAATAGTGCTTTCAAGATGTGCTGTGAAAACTTTCAATGGAAACTCATTGAACTGTCTAAGTAATAATTGATTTGAGAGAAACAATAACAGCTATGAGTGAGAATAAAACTTTGTATGCAGACTCATAGTTCGTTAATGAAGAGTGAAAAGCAAGTTTAAACACGATTTACAACGAAATCAAATTCCCGTGAAACAAGCAACCTTGAACGCATTGAAAATGAAAATATAGGATTTATATGTAGCAAATGAATACGTTAAAATATTTATATATTTAAAAAAAAGGTGCGATTTTTAACAATACGATACGATAAGAACTGCGCGTAATTTTGAAATCTCAAATTTCTAGAATCTCCTTTGTTTGATTGTTTCTGCCTTCTTGTTATCATTATAATAAATAGGCTTCCACGTAATTGTGGCGAAATACCTTGATTGTTTGAGCGAAAGATAAGAAATAATTTTTAACTTATCGATGCGTCATCGATAAAAAGAGAGAACAATTAATATTTCTTAGATTATAAATTATTCTCTAATGATAAAAAAAAATCTATACTCTTGCTTGTTTATCGTAATAATTTTCATGTGATTTAAATGTAATTCTACTAAATAAAAAAATATGATAAAAATATTTGCTTTTAATTCGTTATATCATTAAATTGAAAAAAAAAAAAGAATTAGATTTTCTGTTATAAATATTGTAACAAACTATGAAAAATAAATTTCATACTTAAAAAACTTTGCATGAATTCAATTTTGATTGTCTATCCGCAAATATTTTATCGAACAGATACAATTCTCTAGAATACTTTCTAATTATGATAATGCAACATGATTCTAGATATAATATTATGAATTACTGAATCGTTTAATTTCATAATCACGTGCAATTGCTATTACTATTATGAATATATAATTATCGAGAAAGCGAAAAAGAATTCACGAATCTTCTCGAAATCTAATTCGCGTTATTTGACCTACCTGTCTGATTTTCCATATGCATTAAAAATTAAAAGCATTAAAAACACGGTTATTCGTATTTTCACTAATTTATTTAAACAAATTGTCTATCACGTGACACTCGCTAATAAACTTCGTTTATGATAAGAGATGCACACACGATTAAGAATACTAGACGAATGTGTTCTGTTCCGAATAACCTTGCAATGAGTATACGAAAAAAAGCGCGAAACAAACGATAATCGTACGGATTTCTAGCTACTTTCAGGTCTAGAATGAAAAACGGTTAGAAACGATTATAAATAATCGAAATGATATTTTCGAATTAATATCGGCTTTTCTAAAGATAAAATTATAGGAAAATAAATAAACGATATATTATTTTCGTCCGTTAGTATAATAAATCAAGAGTTAATTACTATTTTTAAATTTCGCGATACATAATTTGTAATGAGGAATATTCCATCACCTGTCAAATAATATCTGCGATAAAACATAACGTGTAATGTATATAGTTCGTATTTTTTCAATACAAACAACTAAACTAAACTGATCTACTGAATATTGAATCACAACATTTCTTCAATATATTCGCAAATTTTGAAATACTCTTAATGTATACTTTAATGAAAGAAAAAACGAGAGACAACAATTCGATACTTCACAGAAATCGTCTCATGATGGCAGGTGCAGAACAGTTTCTGTCTTTATAACCTCTCTTTTCATCTCGCCGATGACGACCTAATAAATTTACAAATTTTTCTCACGGATTTATTCAATTCTACAATATACAGAAACAAAAAAGATTCTGATGTTAATGAAAGCACGATAAACCGCGAAATTATCAATGATATGCGACGCCCGTTCCAGAAAAGAAGCAAAAAAAAAAAAGTCATTAGCTCTGAATTGTACTCACTTGTCTTCGACTTATTCCTGTTTTTATTGATTTTAGCCGACTTCGCACATTCTTACACTTTTCATGATTACAAATTCACTCCTCGAAAAACCACGAAATTACGAGTCTCAATACGAGAACCCGATAATTTTACAGACAAAAAATTTTCCTCACATCCGACGGAACGGAGGTCGTCTGTGAACTGACGCGTCTTGACTCCAGTTTGTTCACCAGTGTTATAGCACCACCTATCGTTAACTCTATAAACTATATTCATGCGAATATTCTATTGGTCCTAAGATTAATTCACTATAAGCAAGATACCTTTCCTGATTGGTTATATCTAAATATCCAAAAGAATTTCCGGTACGTTTTTGCATTATTCTGTCACTAACATCGAATAACTTCCGTTTTTTCGATAATAACGAACAATATTCTCTCCAATTAAAATAAACATTTAGAAAGAAAACAATTTGATTTTTAAATTTAAGTATTATACAATGTTATAAACTAATATTATTAATTATGTTAGAAATTAATATTAAAAGCATTATTTTTATATGAAAAAATTCCTTAAATTTGTAATTTTTACATTATTTAAATAATAAAATATTACATATCGAGTCGTATAACAACAAATATTTAAATACAATTATATTAAATTTTATATATTATATTTAATTTATTTATTTAATTAAGATGAAATTATATATTTAATTAAAAATATTTTAATTATATATAAAATAAAAAAAAGAAACTATATGAATTAGGCCATTTATAACGTTTAGTAATTTTTATAAGCATACTTCTTTTTATTATTAAGTTATTTTTATTATTATTATATTTTAATGTACTCGTAAATAAAACAATTATAATAAAAAATTTTATATTTATATCGGATTTATATTTGTATAAAAGTTTTCAGAATATATAAAAATTTATTGATGCAATAAAGAATATAAGCGTTCTTTTTATGATTATATAATATAAAAAAATAGATATAATTAAGAAAATAATCTTAATCTATATAAGCAGAAAGCAACTAAAGTTGGTTCGAAGTTGTTGCGCGCTTTAAAATGATTTGCTCGTAATTCATTGTAACAAAGCAGACTTCCGGGGCCTTAGTACTCGAATGGCTGACGCCAAGGTTGCCTTTTCTGTCAAATGAAATTATTTCTGACGCGAGTGAAATCATGTAAATGTTCATCGATACTACTGAAAAATTATTTAAACGTGGTACATCGATGCGTGGATTGTGGAATTGGGGTGTGTCCATAGTTTTAATCAACAATAACGCAAGAAGAGGCACCGGTGTCTTTTCAAATTTTGGATCCATCGAGAGGGTAATCCCTATTCTTTGCTAGGGGTACGAATAAAAGCAAACAACTAAAAGTGTTCACCAGCGAAAACCAAGGAATAAGTCTGCTTAAGAATGCAATTCAGATGATCCGAAATACTTGACAGCCAAATCGACATTATGAATTCGAGTTAGTGTGCTTTTAATGATGTCGTATCGAACTTTATATGCGCGAAGCTTGTTTTGCTTTTCTATCTTGATTTAGTGAATTATTTTATTCGTATTTGATTGAATTGTGTTATTAAATTGAAATAGACGTTTGATTATTAGAGAATTCTGTTACAAGTATAAATTCTTTTTACCCACTTCGATTGTTTGTATTGAATTTATCGTTGAAATGATATTCCCTGGTTATAGAAAAAGTAAAAATTGAATTAAATGCATTTGAGAAAGATAGTGAATAAAGTGCAATCATATGTGGGAAATATATTCTTTTGCTTGTTTCATTCTATAAATAGAATGCATATTGTATATCTTCTATATACAGTAAATGTGCAATTAGTTTTATCTCTAAATTTATTATGTAGTTGTGATCACAATTGAATTCATATATTTTTGTGTTTTGTTTTTAATCATCATATAACTATTAAATTTTAAAATATATATATATGCATACATCATACATATAACATATATACATATATATATATTTATATATATATATATGTTTTATATATATATAATTTTTATATAAAAATATAAGAATATAAGAATATATTAAGTAAAAAACTCTAAACTCTATAATTTTTTACATTATTTTTCATTGTGACAAAATAATAATAATAATATTATATATATTATTATAGACATAGTTATGGAGGATAGTATGAGTGTTAAATCAATGGAATCAGTGGCAACAAGTGATGAATATGAATTTGTAAATGACAGAGGTAATGGAAAACATCAACAAGCATTGATTGAACAACCAATGCTAAAAATTGCCAATAACGGCAATTTTGAAGATCTGCAAAATAATCTTCGTGAGGTTTGCACATATTTACATTATTTATAAATAAAAAATATTAATCTGTGTTTTTTTTTTACTGTATATCAATTATTATCTAAGTGTTTAATTGAAAAACTAGGTATTAACAGAAGATTCAAAGATGGAAAGCAATGAATATAAAATTGTAAGCAGTGCACAACAAACTCAACCAAAATCTAAAAAAGTAGGCCAAAGTAAGTTTTATGATGTAAGTTCTTGTATGGTTGCATCTGAAAAGCAAGATATCATGAAACCAGAAGATTATATTGATGAAGGTATAAATTATTATTTCTTTATATTAATTATAAAAAATATTTTATATATCTTGTATTATATAATTTATTGTATTTTAGAAATAAATTCCTTGGCTCATGTTCAACAAGAATGCACTATTTTTAATGGTGTAACTTATTTGGGATCAGCAACAATAAATGCACCAAAATCAGAATGTGAAATACAACGTAATATGAATATATTAAATGCAGAACAATCTCTTAATTTGGGAATTAAAGTATCTGTTTCTGTACCTAGTAGTTCTCAAGGTTCTGTTGTGTAAGTATAATTAAAAAAAATTATATTGAGTTTTATATTATATATATCATATGTTATAATTATCTAATAGATTATATGATGCTGCTACTCAACAACCAATGGCACATTATGAAGTACAACGAATTTTGTTTTATGCACGTGGTGAAAGTATTGGTCCATGTGCAGCATGTTTTGCTTTTACATGGTCACATGGAGATACATTGGAATCTGCAATTTATCAGTGTCATGTTTTTCGATGTGATATACCAGAAGCAGTATGTTTAATTTTTGTAAAATAACATTATATAATCATATAATAAATCAAAATATATTAATCTTATTATTCATTATAGGTAGGACAAGTTTCTGCTTGCTTTTCCAAAGCTTTTCATAGAATACCAAGATCAATGACTAGTTCTTTAACAGGAAGTGATTTCAATGGTTTTAATATTGGAACTGAAAAGACTAATTCTCGGGTATTTATTTTCGAAGTAACAATGGAAATAAAAGAAGAAGATGGCAAAGGAGGTTTCAGTATAGTTCCTAAGGACAGAAATTGCTTCAAACTTCGAAGTAATGTGGCTAAACAAGTGTGTTTAAGTATTCAGCAAGTTTCTAGCAAAGAAGGAGGAATTACTCTTGAAGTTGAAAGATGTTTTGGAGTTCTTGTTAGTCCTGGTCGCAATGTTAAACATAGTGATATGCGCTTACTGGAAATGGTAAAATTAAATATATAAAAATTAAATATTCAAAATTTAATTATATGTTTACTCTTCCAGTAATAAAATTAAATTATTGTTTAGCAAGTCAATGCTGGTCCATTAATTCAAGATAAACAATGTTATAACATATTTGGACATTGGGATCCTGCAGATCCAGCCTTAGAAACTCTTAATATTGAAACTCCAAGAGAAGAAAAAATTTATATGACAGTTGCTGTTGATTTAGTAATACGTGGTATTCGAGAACCTGTTAGATTTATAATAGAAACATTAGTTAAAGTATTTCCACAAAATGAAAGATTTTGGTATTTTAATAAACGAAATCTTGTTCAACAATTTTATCTTAATTCGAAAGAAGTACGATATTATTTAAAGTATTAATTTTTTTAATTAATTTTTTAATCATCTTAGTATAAACTTTATAAACATATACTATTATTTTTAGATAATATCCGGAGATGGAACAGAAGTTCATTATGAAGTACAAAGTATAGAAACTTCAGGAGAACTAGACAGAAACAGATTAAATCTTGCTCTTAATTTAGCATCACTAATAAGATCTCCTTCTTTAACTAGTATTGATACACTTACACCTAAAGAAGAAATAGATTCAGGTAAAAAAATTTGTATTTTATTTAAAAGAAAAAATAAGAAATATATTGATTATACCTTTATATTAATAGATGGCGATGAACCAATGTTAAGTGGTACAGGTGAAGTATCAAAAGATTGTTCTGCTGATGAACTAGCTAATTGGGCAGAAGTACTTGACAGTTGGCAAGTAAATGAACAGCGTCCAAAACTTCTTATAAAACTTACAAAACAAGGTATTCCTGAAGCTTTACGCGGTGAAGTTTGGCAACGTTTAAGTAATTGCGATAATTCACAAGAAATGATGGATAGATACAGGACTTTAATTACTAAGGTACATAAAAATAATATTATGAAAAATTGTATTTCATATTGTATCCATAGGAAATTGTATTATATTACATTTAATACAATCTATAGGAAAGCAGTTGTGAGAGCGTTATTTTAAGAGATATTAATAGAACATTTCCTGCCCATGACTTTTTCAAAGAAACAGGTGGTTTAGGACAAGATTCTTTGTACAGAATAAGTAAAGCATATGCAGTGTATGATGAAGAAGTAGGATATTGTCAAGGACTCAGTTTTTTAGTTGCTAGTTTATTGCTTCACGTAAGTAATTGATATAAAATGATTAATATTTATAAGAAATATATTTATTTGTATGATAGTAATTTATTATGGTATGTAATGACAAAAAAAAAACATTAGGTATTTTTTGTAGATGCCGGAAGAACAAGCTTTTTGTGTTCTGGTTAAGTTAATGTATGATTATGGTCTAAGAGATTTATATAAGGATAGATTTGATAATCTTCATATGAGATTTTATCAGCTTAATAGATTAATAGAGGTTTGTAATACATTTTAGTTAATTAAATGGGATTATACAATATTTCTTACTTGCAATTATTACTAATTTTTTAGGATCAGCTGCCAGAATTATATAAACATTTTTGCGATCGCGGTGTAGAAACACATATGTTCGCTGCACAATGGTTTTTAACTCTGTTTACAGCTAGATTTCCATTATATCTTGTTTTCCATATTTTGGATGTATTTCTTTTACAAGGACTTGATACATTATTCCAAGTTGCTCTTGCATTATTAATGGTAAATATCTTTAATTTATAAAATATTATAGAATAAAAAAATATTCTACAAAATTTGTAAAACATATGATTAATGTTTTCATTTATATTTATATAGTTGTGCAAAAAGGAATTACTCCAATTAGATTTTGAAAGTATATTAAAATACTTTAGAGTGCATTTGCCTAAACGTTGTCGAAATGAAGAAGTATCGCGTTACGTCATGAAGTTAGCTTGTTCTGTTACTTTGAAGAAATTGAAGAAATATGAAGCGGAATTTATGACATTAAAAGGTAATTTCATATTTTATGTTTAAATTACATAAATACTGAATCGTATTTGTACATCTAAAAATGATGTAAAATATAATATTGTTTTGTGCGCATGTACAGTCTGCATAAAAATATTTTTGTTATATCGAAGCTTTATATGTTCGGCTTCGTTGCCATATTTTAGAATTCAGGTGTAAAAATTAATTATTATAATATTTAAATACGCACTACATTGACTATAATGAAGTATAAAATATAAGTAAAAATCAAAATAATATATGTTTTTACTAGTCATAACTTTTAAGAAAAATGGCAGCATTTTATTGGCTGTTAAATGAAGAAAAATATATGTCACGTTATATATCACATAATTTCTTTTTTTATACAAAATAATATTTATATTTGCATGACATAATTTCATGCTTATTATACCAAAGCATAAACTATGTCCATAATATATCTAGTTTTTTAACGAAACTCAATAAATAGTGAATAAAATGTTTGTAAAAATATTTGATATATACAATGTAACTCAAGTTTTTGAAAAAATATAAATCATGAATGCTATAAAATTCTTAATATTGTGCGGAACGATAAGAATTATATAGCAAAATATATTTAAAAAAAAAAAAAAAAATGATTAATGAAGAATTTATAAGATTTTTTTTTTTATAAACAAATATTTTTTGTATTCTTAAATAGATTTTTTATTTTTGCATATTAGTTTATTAAATCTTGTATGATTCATTGAATATATTATTTATCAAATTTAATGAGTTGCAAGCTGTGTACATGTGCTGATAAAACATGAATTAAAAGATAATTGTGCACAATGAAATTTCAACCAGTTGATGAATCATGAAATATATATATATATATATATATATGTATGTTTTCTTTATTATTTGATTATATTTTTCAAATAAACAATACTAATAAAAACATTAGTTTAACATTTATTTTTTATAATTAATTTCGAGTTTTTTTAAAATTCATTGAACTGGCTGAAATATTATAGTTATTATAATGCAAGATAAATATTTTTTGTTATATTATGTTTAATGAAGCACAAATTATTAGCATTAATTATTATAGACAAAAATATTGTCTATAATATTGTCTAAAAATTGTATTTATTTTTTCATTGAATTATTTATGTTATAATATCTGAAAGCTTCTCTAATTTCGTGTTGTTTATAATAATATTTCTTCGTGCTTATTCAGCCATACTGCTTTGTATACTGTCTTGTGTATGAATTTTTATAAAAGATTATTTATTTTTTCATACCAGAAATAAATCGTCCATTTAGAATAGCGTTTTTAATTTTGTCAATTCACCTATGTATACCCTGCTCCTTACACTTTTAGTTTCATTTGTCGATTCAATTAAAATTGCATGAAATATATTATAATTGTGAAAATATAAATTTATAACTTTATATTTAATTTTTTGCATTCGACACAATTCAATGAAATTTCTACAAAATTAAAAAGAGATTATATTCTGAAAAAATTTTTATCCAATTTTTTAGAATACTATAATATAATATTCAAAAAACATTAGCAAGAATTTGTATACAAAGTTGTTAAGGCTTATAAAAATTAATAAATATAGAAATGTATTATTGAAAATATTTATTACAACAGATATAAATTATATCTTTGATTTATAAAATATTATATAAAATAATATTAAGATCCTAAAAAATTAAGTTATTTTATATATATTAAAATTTTAATATAATTATTAAAGTTATATTTATACATTTATAAGCTATATGCAAGAAACATTTACAATTAATAATTCAAAATTAGTTGTGATATGTTCAGGACAGAAAATATAGTAGAACATTGATATCTGTAAGATATCATATCTGTGCTTTTATAAAATATTATATGTCGACCAATTACATTGAAATCATTTAGTTTCAGTATTTCACTGTTGGAATCATGAGTCATAATATAATGGCATTGATAGAGAGTAAGATCATATTTATGCTTCTTATATAATAACAATTAAAAATATTTTTCTCCATTTTAGAAAATTAATAAAATCATGTAAATATTTTAATGATAAAATATAAAAAATGTATTTTATTTTTTATTATATTTTAATTATTATAAAGAATTTGAAACATGTATATTTTAATATATAATACTTTTATATTATATTTATATTATATAGAAGCACAAGAAAATGCCGATGAATATAGTAATGAAGTGGAACAATTACGAGGTACAGTAGCGCGGAATGAAGAGGAAAAACAGAGATTAGAAGCTGAATTGATTCAAGTCAAAGAAATGTTGCAACGAGAAGTAGCAAGAGCAGATGCGGAGAGTCGACGAAGTAATATCATTATTGCCGAATATAAGCAGGTAAATATATCTAACATAATATATATATATATATATATATATATATTATGTTTATTATATAATTTAATTAATTTTATTAATGTTTATTTGGATATAATATTTATTTCAGATTTGTCAACGTTTAGAAGATGATTATAATGCTGCAAAGACAACACTTAGTGAATTACGAGTAAGTAAAAAATATTATTTTTATTAAATTTTTATGATATTTATTATATTATAACATTTTGTAATGAAATTTATTTATAGTCCAAAGTTTCAAAATGTGAAAAGTGTAAAAATTGCATAATGGATTCATCCAATATATTGGCAGATATTGCACATCCTTTAGAAAATCGAATAGATCCTATGTTACATAGAGTACAAGAAAGAGTACGAGAATTAGAATTGGAATTGGCTCAAACAAAACTGGCTCATGTCGAAGCGGAATGTAGAAATCAAGTAGATATGCACACTGTTTATAATTTTAATTATTTCTTAGAATTAAATTTACAAAACTACAAAATTAATACATGTTATAGGATTTAACGCATCAATTACATGCAACCGCTTCCGAACTTCAAGCAGCAAGAAATAGCTGGCCATGGCTTAGTAAGACATTATCAAGCATAAAAGAAGCGGCAAATAAAAGAGAAGTAATAACTCCTTCATTAATGAAAGATTTGAGACGAGACAGTGCACCTGGAGGTGAAATGCATCACTTGATACATTCCCGTAATCGTGAGACTCGAGATAATCTCAAAGAAATTGTGTGATTCAGTAAGTACTAGAATAGAGATATAATAAAGTAATGATAGAAAAAAAAAGAGAGAAGATTAATTGTAACATAATTTTAAACATTTATTAAAATAAAATTTTTTTAAATAGGCGAAGTTTTGGAAGAAGAGTTCATATTACATGGAGAAGATCTATTTCAAATACAAATTCGAATACATAATGTACGTCCATAATTACATGTAGTATTCTACTTGATCTGTTTATCATACTCAGTATATTTTACATCAGATTCTTCACGTGCACTATTAATCGCGTGCTTTTAGCGTGAGCAGCTTTATCCTACATCTTTGATATTAATCTTGAGATATTTCTTGTTATATTTGTTAATTATTTTAGTATACTCATTTTTCAATTTAGTTTATAAATTTTCAATATTATTTGAAATTTAATTTCTATATCTTAATAAGGAATTTCACATGAAATTAAAATCTTATATTAAGTGATAGAGCATGCCTGGAGATGCAAAAAAATTTTACAATAGATGTTAGCGATAAGTTCACTACGTTTTCTATGAAACTAGTCTAAGATGTGAAAAATAGGAGTACTATAGAATTTACTGTATATAAATAGCACTCTCAGGCTACTAACAAATATAACAGACTGTAGAAATCAGAGATTCTACATTTAGTAAGTTGAATCATGTGAAAGCAGATTATATATCTGCAATTTCATTTATCAATTTTTTGTACGTATTTATTATCGTGACATTCCAAAATCATACATGTGCGTTTTTTTATTAAAATTTTATTTTAACCGAAACATCAAGAGTTCTTGATTAAAAAATATCTATTAACATATGCGCTTTCACAGTTAACTTTAAAACGCAACGAGTAAAATAGATGAAAAGAAATATTTAACATAATTTTTATATATAATTCATTTCAATTGATAGATGCAAAATAATATTGCAAAATTTTTTATGATATTAATAATTGGACAACATAACATAACAGTTAAAGTAGATACGATATTTTTGCAATAAAATTTTTCACTTATGTTATTTTTTTTCTTTTCTTTTAAATAGTTTGATTATGATGATAAGTTTATAATTTATAAACGATACATATATGCGTGACGTTTAAAGATATATTTATTTACTATTTGCGCTTTTTTTTTTGACAAAGTCTATACATGTTAGATCTAAGGCCATAAATTATGTTAAGGCACTACTTGAAGTTAGGATTTAATCAGATGTTTAATAAAAATTTATGTTACAATAAGATGGAATAATAAATATTTAAAAATGTTTGTGAAAGAATAATTTAAATTGTAAATCTAGCTTTGTAATTAGTGCAATTTATTTGATGAATTGATTATAATTTATTTTGCATCTTTTGTACTGAATTTTTGTCAGTAATTAATATAGTGCCATTATCTTGCATCGTAAAATTTACGGAAGAGATTGGTAATGATTTTTTCTTGTTTTTCCTTTAAATTGATAATTTAATTTAATTTAATTTTTATTAAAATAAAGTTATTGAAGTAAACATACACTAAAATTTATAATCATTAGAAATTCATACAATAGCTAATCCTGCATCTTATATAAAATAAAAGATATACTTTTTGTAAATACCACACAAAAACTATATATATATATATATATATAAAATATATAAATATAGACAACCTACTAACAAGTCATGTAAAAATTTAAGTTACTACATATGTATCACAGTACACCTTGTAATGTCATTCCACTATTACTGAAATAAAGAAAGATATCATCTGTCTATTTCATAAGTGTTTTGTGATATTAATAATAGTTTATACCAAATAATAGTTTTTGGATTATTATTAGATAATTAATATATTGATAAAAATTATTTGTTTAGAAAATATATTTTATTTATTCAAAATGGAAATCGAATGATATGCCATTTCAATCTTAGGTAGATTTCAATATATAATAGAAAACATTATAAATTAACAAAGCATTTTATTATATAGATGCATATAGAAAAAAAATATAACATAGTCATAAATTTTTCTAAACCATACATAGGTAAAATAGCGCATCACAAATTCTATTTACGTACTTAAACGATATGACGAGAAAGTCTTGAAAATTGTAAGAAAATATATATCTTTTTTAAATTCGATATTCTTAATGTTTCAAATTGTAATAAGCAAATCTTATTAATATAATATAATTGCATACAGATATATTAATACTGAAATACTATACTATATAATATATTTATATTTAAAGAATATTAACCCTTCAATGGGATGAACATCTTGTAAAGAAAATAGTAAAATAAGAAAAATTAAATTAAAAAAAAAATTGATTTTTTATTTACAAAAAAAAAATTTTTTTTTTTTTTTTTTTTAAGAAACTTATTATTACTTACTTATTGAAAATTTTTTATGATTTTATAATACTTCAGAATATCCACATATTAGTTTACATTTATAAACATATTCCAAAACTAGCTTATTAATTATTAAAAAAAAAAAAACTTATGATAAGAATATTCAAAAATAATTACCTTCAAAATTATAAATATCTTCAGACTTTTAAGCATATTGTGATATGTCAAATCATTTACATTTATTTTAATGATATCACGTGTCACCTGTAATCCATTGTTCACTTCCACTATCGCTGTTAGAAGCATTTTCATTATCATTTTCAATATTTAGCGCATTTTCATTTATATTATCTCTCATTTCATTGTTTTCTAAATCACTATTTTCTTCTGAAGTACTGTCAAAACCTTCGTCGCGTTCTATATTTATGTATCTTGCATCATCTATTTAGAAATCATTATATATCAATTCATTTTTATTTATATTGGAAATATGAATACAAACAAATAATTACCTGCTACTCCATTTGCAAATCTTAGTTCTCTATGATCTCTCATGTGTATTTCAACATCAATTGGATTGGCCATATTAAGTATTCTTAATAACCATATAGGAAAATCATTCTCTACAGCATAAATATCATTCTCGTTTTCAATATCATTTTCAAGTACTTCAATTAAAGGTTGCAAATCTTCTAAATCATTTAATTCTGCAGCTATCATATTATTGCCTTCATCATCTCTATTATTATTTGCAAGATCACCGTTTTCAACTTCAATCACTTCGAGCATTTCGACTTCTGGGGCTTCTGCTATACTTGGCGATTCGGATTCGGATATATGATCTTGCGCAATACTTGGTAAATCGTATTCAGGTGTCATATCTTGAGCAGAAGCGGAATTTGGATATCCGGAATCTATTATTTCAGGAGACCAACTTTTTGGAGGTGTTTCTACAATTTCTGGAGAAGAAGATTTTGATTCAATGCTTTCTATTACTTCTACGATATTTATATTCTTATATTTTGATTCAAGATTTTCTACATTACATTCAGATCGTTCTTCACTTTTTAATACTGATATAAATTGAATGTTTCTTTCATCTTCAATATGAAGACTAGATACTAAAGGAATACTTTTTAAACTAGTAATATCTTTGGCATGATTAGAAGATATTTCAATATTATTTACATTTTTAATATTTTTTAAGTCATGATCATTATGTACTTCAGTCCTTCCATCATTGTTATAAATATCTATTTGTGACTCAGATTTAATCATTAATTGATTTTTTAATGAAAATTTTGTATCACAATTTATTGATTGTATGTTATTTGTATTTAGTATAGGAAGTTCTTTTTCTTCTTTTGCTATATTTTCTGTAATACAAGAATCTGGCCACTTATTTTGATCAAGTGCTACAGAATTTACTGATGAAGTTGTCCTTTTTTTACTATTGTTACTACTTATAAAATTTGCTTCAAGCAATTCTTCTGTTATTTGTATATCATTATTTAATGTAGAAGCTATTGTCAATGCATCACTATCAATAAATATATTTTGATTAGAATTATTTGTTAACTGATTTTTACTTTTTACATCAATTTGATACATAGATGTATCTTTATTATAGTTTTCTTTTATTGCATTTGAATAACTATCTGACATAGTAAATATATTTATATTTTTATTACTTTGTGAAAGTATTTTATTATTCTCTGATAAATTATTACTGCTATCATTAGTTAATTGAGATTTCTGTGTGATATTTGAACTAGAATCATTTTTTTGTTCATCATAATCAAGAGATCTTTGTTTTTTTTTCATGTTATTCATTTTAATCTCAATTTTTGGTGAACTTGTAAATTGTGGTCGATTTTCTATTAAAGCATTACTAGTAACGACTACATTATTTGATTCATCTTCTAGTTTAGAATTACTTCTTGAGATCTTACTATTGTGTCTATCATTTTGCACTTCACTTTGGTTAAAACAATTTGTACTTGTATTTGTGTTATTATCTATATTGTATTCAATGTCAGAATCTTCATTTTCTTTAAATGATGTATTTAAATATTTATTATGCAAATGATCATCAAAATTATATTCTAATGATTTGTTGTGTTTGATATTATTTGTATCTGTAATTGCATCTATTGACATATTTACCTGTTCAAAAGAATTATTTAACCAATGATTACTCATACTTTGATTATACATACTATCGTTTTTTAAATCCATCTTGATAGCGTGTAAAAGATATGGTTCGGGTGAAGTAGATGCTCGCGAAACGGACATATATACCGGAATATCTAATGTACGATTGAGTTTTTGTGCTGTACTTGATGTGGGATCATCCTGTGCGTCTGATACTACATAAAAAAATGAGTCTTCTTTCACATCTTCAAATTTTGTTAAAGAACTTATTATAGAATTAGGTAATTCTGTTGATTCATTTAAACGCAATGGACTGGCATTATAAAATGAGTTGTTAAAATTATCTATGTTAGATATTGCGTTTAAATTTTCTTCATCGTTAATTTCATTGTCTCTCTCAAAAATTTCGGTATTTCTTGTCGTTTCAGATTCGTTATTTAATAAAATATTTTCTTCATCAAAGAGATAGGTATTGTTATTTGGGATAGAATTATTTTGTGGAATAACAATACTTTCCTCATTCCAATTTTCATTGCTCCATACATCTGAAGATTCTTGTCTTAAAAATCTATTAGAATTTATAGGTGGTCCAGCTTCTCTAGGCCAGTCTTCATCTGAATAAAGATCAGAATGGTCATTAAATTGCGCTATTTCGCTTAATACTGCACTATCATCAGAAAATGTTGAAATTGGTGGTACTAGTACAACTGGTCCAGATTCATGATTTTCAATTGTCCAACCACCATCCTCTAAAATTGTTTGCAATGTATTTGTAGAAATATGAAATGACTTTAACATATTTATTAATACATTTAATGGAACTTCTTCCTCCATATCTTCATTTTGATAAGATAGATATCTAATATAATATGCAGCTTCATCAAGAATTTTTTCCTCATCTGAACGATTATCTATTCGAAATGGATATTCATATTTAACTACAGTTTTAAATAAATTTTCAATACCAATATTACAAAGTTCTTTTTCACTAATACGATGAAAAACAGCCATTTGAGTACAACATCCTAGATGTTCTGAACCTTCTGGACCTTTACAAATTCCATCAAATGTTACAGAATAGTCAGGATATCTTAAAACAATATTATCAGCCCTATTAATATAAATATATATTAATACATCATATTATATATTATATGATAAAAATAGATTATAATTAATTTCAATTAAAAAGAAAATTATATATTTTTACCAATTTTGAAATTGTTCTCTAGTCCATTCGAATTTATGATCAGGATGTCTGAATCCAGAAAAATTTGGAAACAGTACATTAAAATCTGCATTTGGTGTTGTTATTACTGCCAATTTTGGTTTAATATATCCAAAAATATTATAAGGTACATCCAACAAGATATCTGAATGCAAATGTTCAATCCTAAAGTGTCAAAATATTTATTATCATCATGAAAATAATAAGGCTTCTCTATTAAAAACATTATACTTAAAAATAATTAATTATATTAAATAATAACCCACAATTCTATGCAGATCACAGCATCAGTATTTTCTAATTTCTTGTCATTGTGAGTAACACTACCCTCACATATTTCAACTACAAGAGGTGTAGTCCTTGTATGTAAATATTCAGATACTAAGGGAGCACCTTTATTTTTAGAAGCTTCTAAAAGTGATCTATCAATATCCACACATAATATTTCTTCTATACCAGCTCTATTTTTTAAGTAAACCAAAAAATCAAGTTCTGCACATCCAAAATCAACAATCTATAAACAAAAAAAAAGACTACAATCATTTTATCATTTTATCATTAGACTAAAATTAATTTGATAAAAGATAATTTAATAATAAAATAAAAGTAAATTTATATAATAATCATGAAATATAACGATGATTATTTATTAAGCAAAATATTTATAACTAATATAAACCGAATATATATTCTATAAAAAAAATTTGTGCACTTATGATATAAAATAAAAAAGTACTGTACCTTGCGTAATTTCCCATGATATTTATCAATTACATCAGCTACAGCAATGTATCTTTGTAAATATGCTGGTGGAAAAAATTTAATAGATTTTTCTTCAAAATCTTGAGATGCAGATGGATCTATCATTTTATAATCTCTTTCAGAAATCTTGAATTGTATATCCGTGTTAATCGTATCATCGTTTATGGCTTTTTGCTTTTTATTTCCGTAATTTTGATATACAAACTTGCTAAAAAAATAAAGAACGTGAAATAGTACAATGATCATGTCAATAACGAAAATCAATGGCAATTTTATCACTATCAAATTTTATTAATGCATCCCGGTTCACTTTCCGTTGTGCGTAATGTCAGCCATATTGTTTTGTTTTGAAGGTGGTTTATCTATCCTAAAGATATTTGATTGGTTAGAATTATTTAAAAGGCGCCAATACTGAAATAAAAAATATTCAAAATAAATTAAACTTTATTTTCAATTCATCATGGAATTAAAAAAAAAAAATATGAAAAAAATATAAAATCATAAATTAATCATAAAAAAGAAATCAAAGTATTCTGTACTCGTACAATTTAGTATCATCATTATAAAAATTATATTCAATTATAATTTTCTAAAATGATAAAATCAGTTATGAAAAAATTCTTATTAAGTTAAAAAAAATTTTTTAAATTACTTGTTTTCTATTTATTTTTTTATTTTGATAAAAAAAATTTTTTTTCAAAATAATTGTAATTTCTTAACTTTCCCAATTTTGATTGTTTTTTTTTTTTAAGCTCCTATCATTAAAAGATAAAGTTAGTTGAATAAATTTGAAAAAAATACTGTATTGTTTTTTATTCCTAACATTCATGAGTATTGAAAATCGAATACGCATTGCGACATCCGGTCGATGCGACTCTAACGGCATAAAAATGAAGCTTTTCATTATATAAATATTGCAGTAGGTAAAAATGTTGTATATTAATAATTCGTATGATAACAAATAATTATAAATAAATTTCAAATCAATGTTTTAGTTTTAATCATTCTATTATATTTTTTATTTATTACTAATTTATAAATTTCTTTTAATTCTTAAATTTCCTATAAAATTTATATAATATATAATATAAATAAATCTTGTTTAAAATTCAAAAAGGAAAATAATTTACACATTGAATTGACATTATAATTTATTTAAGATTTAATAATTAATTAAAATAATGCGATAACTATTAATATTGGTAGCAATTCACTAATTTTCTAAAAAAGCGATGGTATACACGTTACATCGTTTACATAAATTAAGATGATAGTCAATTTTTTTTACATACCATTTGTAATCATTTTGTATCCATAATTGTTTACGTGTATTGGAACATTTGTAAACCAATATGACAGATTTAACGCCGATCTGCTAACATCATTCTGATTTCTCATTCTTATTTCTTTATTAGTAATAGACTTAAGTATATTTTTATATATTTATATATTTATATGGTATATATATTTATAAGCGCGCAAATATATTATGCACGAGATCTCGCGGTAGCTGTTATGCAGCCTGCAGGAACATAAAACTTGATTCTCTATCGTTAAAATTTATTATTCTTGTTAACATGGCTATCTACATAATAAATCTTGCAGAATTTCGAAGAGCCTTAACTTAACGTTAAGATATTATATATGATAATATAATATATATATTTTATCTCATTTTATTTACAAAAGAACTGTCTCTGTATATTCTTTTCTAATAGAATATATTTTCTTTTTTTTTTTCTCAAAATTGGGGATTGTCGATAGTTTTCTTATATTCTTTATTCCTTCCATTCGAGAACGTCAAATATAATATATATAAATTGGTCTCGAACAGAACGCGAAAATAGAAAACGTTTTTTATGTATTTTTTTTTTCTTTCTTTTTTTTTTTTTTTTTTTAACATTACACAGGTACCCGCAAGAATAGTTTCTCTTACTTCGATAGAATAAGATATAGAAAGGTTAGACGACCGCCGCATACATGATCGATAAATAAATAAAGTGTCGAGTTTGTCGCTGGTTCACAGTATAAAGAACGATCGAAAAATATTATGCTACGGAATAACTCGTTTTACGAATATATTTCTAATAGCTGAAAAGATTATTCGTAAATCTCGAAAAATAACCCATGCTGCATTAGTCCTTCGCAAATGCATCACGTATACATATTTATATGGATATTGATTATCTTCTGTCGATTAGATTAGATAATCTTTAAGATTATCTAAAGAAATCCATGCACCAGGCTAATCAAAACAATTGCAGTAATAGAATAATATAGTCATCGAGTTAAAAATACTGATCGATATACTTTGAGTACCATGATTCTTTTACAACACAACACTTCAACATTCTTTTACACACAACACTTCAACACTTTACACCAACAATTTTTTAACTCGAATTACAACATCTCTGTCTTCGCTATGATATAAAATATCGATTATTCTAATTAACCTGGTGATAGAATCAGCGAGCGAATTCGCGAAACACAATCTTAATAGAAAAAGTAGAGTGGCACATTCATCGATACTGAATAAAGTGATAGAATGTTCGTTGAACATTGTAACAAATATCGTCTGTCGTAAGATGTTCGAGAATATCGTTTTGCATTTGATGCATCGAAAACACGTTTTCTGTTTATCGTTTCTGCGTATAAGCAATGTGTGTATGTATACAAATAGAGAATAGTGACAAGACAAGCAATATTATATTATAAAAGAGCAATAGTACGAAGAATGATACTTAATTAATTTTATAGAACGCGTAAAAAATTGAGCTGAGGCCAATTCGATAATATACACGCACACTTACAGTCCTCCATCTTTGAAAGAACGTCCGACATTTTCTCGATTTCGATTAAACGTTATATCAATCGATAATCGATAGCACAATGGTCGTAATTGACGAAAGGAATCTATTTAAAGATAGAAATCTGTGTCATCGACGTGGATTGGCGAATACGTGTCGCGACCTCTTATCGGGAAGAAAAAATAGTACAATGAGAAAGTTCACTCGGTTATACAGGTGCACATTTATCGACGTTTCTTGTCGGAAGAATAATTCGTAAATTACAACGTTGTGGAAAAAATCTCGTATTTTATCGTACAATCGAACCTTAATAATTCGAATCTCTACGGCTCGAAAATATCCATAAGACTATAATTTCATTCTCTCCTCTGTGAAAGTCTTTTGTAAGTAGAAATATAAATTTCATATGAATTGAAGGTTAAGTATTTTACTCTGTAACTTGAACTCGGAAAAGTGCAGCCCCTGTAAGTAGAAATTTGTTTGTAAAAGTGAAACTTTTATTATTACTCTCTACAATTCATTCGATATTATTTTTTTTTTGTCCAATCTTTATTTGTCGAATGTTTTTTACTCGAAAATTTGGTTAAAATGAAATCTTTACGATTGAAAGTTTTAACCTCCATATTGAAATTCGAATTATCGAGATTCAACCGTATAAAGATTGGAGATTGTACGCCATACAATTTGGCAACGCGAGTTCGTGGAAATATAATTTAAGATTTATGCGAAAGGGAAGACACGAAGAAGAGAGAGAGAAAAAGATAGATAGATAGAGAGAAAGAGAAAGAAAAAGAGAGCAATCTCGGCAAGATTTTTCTCAAATTTACATACGTAGTAGCAAATATTCTCGATTATCTTGTCTCATTTCCTTCTCCATTCTGCGAATCTTCTTATCATTTCATTATCGCGATGATAATTATCAACTAGATAACTTTGTGTTTCATTATCATTTATATATATATATATATCACAAGTGTTAAAATTGTCGACGCGCAACAGCGTTAAGATTTCTAATTTAATTTTCGAAACACTACGGTAAATATCACATGGAGCGATGAGAATTTCAATGTAAATATAGAACGGCGATTGATTGGTTGTTTGCGCACGAATGACAGTGAAGAACGTAATCGACCAATTGGATCGCCGTTTTTAAAAAATTTTTTAAAATATATATACTTTCAGAGGGAGTTAAAAGATTCAGGCGTAAGATTGATCCAGCGATATAGCGATTTTGTTCCCTTTTTCCACCCAATTTCTCAACCGTCCCCTTAACTCTTCCAAGCTTTTCGATTTCGCCTTGTTTATCCTCTTGTACTTTACGTCTTTTGGCTTTGTGACTGATCTGTGATTGCTCATTACCCTGTTGTACGTGACCTGAAAGAAAAACGAGTTTCAAGGGTTGAAAACGATCCTCTGGTGTTTTGTCTGCTGTTTCACGTGTGAACCATTTGAAACACAAACTGATCAACTCCAATTCTTGAGAGAATTCTTTCCTTATTAGCAGGATTGATCAGTTTTCTCACGTATAAAGTACATCATTAATCAAAAATGAGCAGTTAATAGAAATAATATGGAATGATTGGAGGTAAATATGTGTTTATTTCATATCTTATATTTGTATATTTTCCAATAAATTAAATTAATAACTTTGCATTGTTGCAGGATGATAGAATGAAAGAAGAGTAGAAATTATATTTCTAGATTTATTAAAAAGAGTGTTTGTGTGAAATTTTTACCTTTAAAAAACTTCTATTGAAATGCTGTAAGTTACAATATCTTTTCTAATTAAATAATTCTAATTCCAATTTTATTATTTTCATTAATTAATGATATTTTTCCTCAAACTTCACATTATAAATTTAATATATAAAAATAACACTCACAATATAAACAATATAATATAATATAATTTCCTTTCCATCTATTTTCAAATCTTTTTCTGTATGTACTTTTATTCTATATACACACATTTTACACACACATATATATATACAAGAGAAATCTAAACATTCAGTAAGATAAAAATAATATCATGCAGACGTTAATCCCCAAGAGATTTACGTTTACCCAGTCTCTGATCTCGAGTGAGATTCTCTCAAGAAATGAAGTTGAGAACTGTGACGCTTATTACTCGTACGCAAATAAACCAACGCAACGAGGGGGGAGAAGGTTTTAAAGAAGGATGGTTAGGCAGAGAAAAAGATCGTAGGCCCTGTTCATCTCAGGGTAAAAAGAGCCTCTCTCTCTCTCCTTACCTGCGCCTGCTGACTTTCGTCCCTCGGCCTTTCGCTCGGCGGAGAATCCGCCTCTTGAGCAAGTCTCTCAAAACTGCCGTACAAATCCTGAAGTCTGCCCTTCCCGTTCCCCAAATTTTTTGCCCGTCTCTCCTCGCACTCGGAATTCTCGGTTGACTCGGACGGGTCCTGATTGTTCTCGCTGTCCCCATCTTCTTCAACCGAGTAAACGGTCTCTAAAATTTCCGGTCTCCTCAGGAACCCGTTGCATCGTCTCATGGACGAGTATTTGCTCGACGGCTCGACAGCGTCCGACACCGATCGAATCACCGTGACGTCGGTTATGTTTGAGCGGAACCTGCGACCAACTTCCGATAATTTTCAACCCAACTTTTCAATCTTGGAGGGAGGAAGAAGGGAAGGAAAAAGCTACTGGTTTTCAAGTATTTTCGGATGGAGCAAAACCTTGAATTTCAGGTTCGAGGATTCGGAGAAAGTTTCTTAACTTCTTCTATAACTTTTCAATCCTCGCCATTGATTCACAGATATTTCGCGGTTCGAAATCGGGAATATTTTTGAATTCTCGAAATTCTAAGTGACGATTCACTCGATCAATAATGATTCAATTTTTACTTTACAGATTCGAATTAGATTGATTAAATACTCTAACTTCACTTTTATCAATTGATTATCTGTTATTAAAAAAATGGGTGCAAGCAATTAGAAAATCGTACGCACCTCGGCGGTGCCAGGTCGTCCGCCGCCTCCTCGAGAACGACAGCACTGTCGCTATCTCCAAGGCTATCCAATCTATCGAGGGCGTCGCAAGGTGGCGAATCCCTTGTACCGGTGCTTCTTTCCGCCAATCTGCTCTGCAGTTGACGAATCACCCTCTGTTGTCTGAGAATAATGGACTCCCTTTGCGCCAGATTAGCCTCGATCTCCTTCTGCTTCCGACAAAGCCTCGACTCGAACAGCAGCAACTGCGAGGACAATGTCCGTAGCTGTTCTGCCTTCTCCCTTGTCAATCGAGCCACGAGATCCTCCTGGAATAATTACATGATCCGTTAGAACGAATTGTAACGCGATATTGTGCAGAATTGTGGTGGAAAGAAGTTCGATCAATCATTCCTTTTTTCCTTTTTATCTTGATGATTATAGTTGACAATCTATATACACTTTTTCCTTTTTTATATCTGAAAATTTCAATCGAATATTTTCCTTTTCCCCTTCAAATGAAGTTTCGAGTTTCAGTGTTAAAATATATTTGTATGATATTTGAACTTGCAAGGGGATCTACGTTCAATCCAAATATATATATTTTTGTGAAAATCTTCTTGGAAATAAAATAAAATAATTTATTACGAGTGATAGAGATAAGAAAGAGAATTATTATTTTTTAATTAATGAGTGATTTAATATATAGGAAGAATTTTCATAATTCGTAATATTTCATAAACGAGAGCATGTATTTATATGAAAATTGTATTATTAATTGTATAATCAACTTGAAACGGTTCTTGTGTATTATGCTATATCCCGTATACATATCAATCTGCGCAGTTTCGAGGTCGAGTTAAATGCAGCATTTCTGCGTGGCTTTATCGACGTTGAATTAATCAGCGATTTGCATTAGTTGAGATAGAGAGAGAAAGGGAGAGAGAGGAGAAGAAGAGAGAGAGAGAGAGAGTAACTTCGTAGTAATTGGGTAACAATTAATCATGTTAACCGATTATCGATAATTAGAAAATATTTGATTAACGACACTGTTTTTCCGACTTTTACGATAATATATTAAAAGAATGGAAGAATGTAAAAAGATTCTCAAGAAGATGGTTGAAAGATGATAATGGTAGAATTTATTTTCACCAAGATCTTCGTCGCGGTAATTAATTCAGAGATCTTATCTATGGATAGGAAATGGTACTGCTACTATAATTATCCACGAAATTATTACATACAAGCGATTCGATGATAATTCTATGTGCAAAAATAAGTAGAAAAAAGAAATAATATTTTTTAATTTAAGACCTCGTTTTCAAGTGAATCAAATTTAAAAAAATTTTCACATTCTGGAAACTAATTAATCGATTAGACACGAACGAATTATCGACAGAAGGTAATTCTATATACCGAAATAAAAAAATATATATATATAAGAATAAAATTAATTTTTTGAAGAAAATTGAATTTAAAAATTCACCGATTATATAATTTCTTAATTATATTCAATTTTAATTTTCTCAAAATCCCTATATTTTTTGTTTATTTCCATATATATATATATAGAATAACAATATTTATCGATCGAGTTCGTATTTAAAAATAAATTTATAATAAATTGTATTTGAATTCGCGATCGAATTTTCAAACATGATTTACTCTCTTGAAATGTAAGCTTTTTTTTCGATTTAGCTCACGTAACGTTATTATACGACTATATATAGTTATTTATCACGATTTCGAGGACACCTTGTATACATCTTACGGCCTAACATCATGTGATGCATCTTCGATTTGATACCGTAATTTGAAATTAATTAGGTAACCTCAAGGGTTTGTCCAAACCACATTACGGTCTATATTCTCCGAATGTATCGCTTTATTGCGCCTCTCCTTCTCTTTCGCTTCAATTCAAACGCGTACATATCCAATATATGTTTAATTTAATACCATTGAACGTTTCCATAGTTGAAATTTGTTTGATGTACAATCGTGCATCGATCGATAATTAGATTAAAAAATTTTTATATGAATGGAACGAGTTTGAACGTTCAATCAATGCGTAGAATTATGTCACGTTATTTAAAAATATAAATATATCGAAGTTACGCAGAATATATTTGCGAAATGTCGATAATTTTACGCGTAGTAACATTGGCACAGATTACGTTGACAGTTATGAATTGATTTTAATTGAAACATCAATCATGATGTTATTTTTAATTAAGATATAATTAACTGCACGAAAGCTTGTGCATCGTAATAATTAATTACTTTGTAAATTGATTAGTTTAAAAGTAAATTGATTATCCAAATAAATAAAAATTGATCAGGAAGAATATTATTACATTAACCCTAAGAAAATTTCAAAAAATCTCCCTTTCTAGTTAATATAATTATAGAAATATCCAAAATGTGATATAATAAAAAGTGGAACAAATCTTCAAGTCTTCCTTATCGTTAATTATATTAATCAGAATTTCAATTCATTTGCAACCTATATCGAATATTATTTATGGTAAATTTACTTATACCATAAAATTTGCATTACAATATCACATAAATAAATAATTTTTTCTGATAAATTGCCACTGCCTGAAAAAGATGATATATAATTCCAGTATCATATTGGATGAACTTTCCTTTATGGATGAACCATTCAAAATTTCTTCAGTTTCCAATCTCACCAAAAACTTCCACTCCACGATTTATAAATTTGTTCATCGCGCAAATTAACAGGGAAAAGGAAATTATACGAGGCAAATTTATTTGTCATATAACGTGACACGAAAATTACATTATCTTATCCAAAAGTTCACAGGATGATAATGATCTCCGTGGTAAAAGTTTTCACTTAACGTTGCAACACTCGTTGACGATTTAACGAATAGGGAAAAAGTTTTTAATCATGCTTTTTTTTAAATGACGATGAAAAAAATCTTTCCTTTCCCTTTTCTCTTTTTCCCCCCACCCTCTCTGTTTGGATAATGATCTTGACATTTTTAAAGGGGACCCAACTTTTTCATTATAATTTATTTTTCATCGCGAAACTTCATAAGAGGAAATTTTCAGAAAGAAAGTTCTCTTCCCGACTGCCAACTTTTACATTTTGTCTTTGTCGAGATCGGGAGCACCATCTTGAATTATAAACGTCCAATACCCTTGTCAATTTTCGACCAACTTGAGAACAGTCTGACGTTGTCATCGTGTTCAGAATCCCATTATCGTTCCAAACTGTCTTTGGATCATCGATCGTTTTCAACCGGCTTTCAACGTGTTCCAACTTCGCGTTCTGATCCTGCTTTCCACTAATTATTATTAAACGAGAGCATGTCGATGCAAAACGTAAGATAATCCAAGAAAATGTGGAGGATAGATCGATTTGAGAAGTAGATTCTTTTTTTATTTTTTGATCTTGATGAAATATAGTTTTAGATTCAACTTAAAGGGTTACCAGATTAAATTAATCACGTTCAAAATTTCAGTCAATTTCTAAATTATTTCAAAAATAGTAATTTATTATTGATAATTCATCGAACGAAGATTTTTTTTTTATATTTCCTTCGTTATACAACGATTTGTTAAAAAAAAAAAAATACATGTAGAAGGAATAAATATAATCAAATTCATCATGATTATAAATTTCAACAATCATTAATATTTGTTCTGCAGCGTGGCACACATTTCATAAATCGTTATTTATTCTATCACATATTTTTCCATCATCCCATTTTTCATTTACCCGATAGAGCATCCCCTAAAATGAATTTATCATAACCAGTGGTGCACAGGAACCATTTGAAATTGTTTATCTTATCGAGGTTGAAAACAGATATAAAAAAAAAAAAATTCGTACCTTATTTTCCAACGAAGCGTAAACAAATTTTACATTTTATTTTCGTTTACATCGAATTCTTTTTGTATTATCGTATAAAAAATACTCACGTAAATAAATAATATACGACAAACGCGTTTATTATGATATTTACGCGCAAACACTTTTACTCGCATCTACACCTAACTCTTCTGACTGAATAAATTATCCATCCGAATACGTTTCCCGAGATTAAAATCTCTCCTTCTCTTTCTCTCCTTCCCCGAAAATGTGTCGTAAATTCTCTGTCGAAGGAATTTTTAACGGGGAAACACAGTTCACGTAAAATAATAAAGATACGGGATGCACGTGCGAGACGACATTTCGTAGCCTCTAAAAATCCTCCACGTCGATTGTTGTTTAAAGGATGACACGGGAACGGAATAAAGCTTTGACGTAGCCAGATGCAATCTGCGGGATTTCTTCCCTTCGAGGAAGCATCGCTTTCCTCGGATGCAAAATGTATCCGGCGCACTTTGCATAGATCCAGCAATTCCCTCCCTCCCTCTCTTTTCTCTCCCCGCTTCTCACTCTTTGCAGAGAGGGAAGGACAAGTCCATTACACAACGCGCATTGTCCCGCGTAAATGGCAATTCTATGGAAAAATGGTTAAGCGATGGGCGAGCGCGGGCCATTGTCCATTCTTTCAAGCCGCTACCTTACCGAACTCCTCCACGCTTCTTGCTAGCGTGAAAAGGGACGCTTGTCCTTCCTTTCAGTCTCAATCACACCATCAACGGAGTTTCTCGTTTTCCTTCGGATATGACATGCGCGATAATCACTTGAACTCACTCGTTGGACAAAGGAACGCTTTCCGCTTCGTTTGCCTACTTACCAGAGAAGGAGTTCTCTGTTTTACTCGGATTTGATATACGTTCGAGCGAGAGAGAGAGAGTACGAGATGGTTGATGACATTCAAGATCTTGAACAAGAGTTTTTACTTTCCATTTGTCCATTTCATGGAGGGCATTTTATACGTAAAACTTGGATGCAAAGAGTAAAATTATATATTCGAGTAATGAAAGATTTCGTATTAAAATTTGGAAAACTTTGAACCGCTGTAACTCCGAGGATAATAGCTTCGGGTCAACGAGTGAACGCTCGTTGGAAGCGCGGAATCTTCCTCTTTAAAATGGTTTTCGGTTCATCTCGATACGACTTCCGGTTCCCGAGATATCATCGTGTAAAGAAAAAGTAATTTTTATTCCTTCACCTTAAACCTGATTAAACTTTATTAAAATTTGGAAAACTTTGAACCGCCGTAACTCCGAAGATAGTGGCTTCCGGTTAACGAATGAAAGCTCGTTAGAAGCGCGGAACTTTACCCTTTAAAACGCTTTTTCATTTATTCCGATACGACTTCCGGTTCCCGAGATATCATCGTGAAAAGAAAAAGTAATTTTTATTCGTCTACCTTGAACCTGATCAAACTTTATTAAAATTTGGAAAACTTTGAACCGCCGTAACTCCGAAGATAGTGGCTTCCGGTCAACGGGTGAACGCTCGTTGGAAGCGCGGAACCTTCTTCTTTAAAATGGTTTTCGGTTCATCTCGATACGACTTCCGGTTCCCGAGGTATCGTCGTGTAAAGGAGAGCGTAATTTTTAATCGTTTACTATCTCCATCCTTGCCGCGGATTCGGACCTCTCGCTCGCTCCTCGTCTCACTGACCTATCCCAACAAGCGATAAACACGATTCCTAGAAATAGCATTTCCAGGAAAAATATTTAGGTCAGTAGGTCGCTCTACTCGCAATGTATTAACCAATGGACACTTTGAATCGTCGTATCTCGGGAACGGATCGAGATATCGGGATAAAACAAAATGCAATTTCAACGGCGTATCTTCCTCCGTTTCTCGAGTGGATTTTGACGACAAAATTTCGAATCCTTTCTCGCTCTTTCTATACAAAAAAAATTAAAGTAAACGAGAAATTTGCGAATATCCACGCAAAAATAAAGCGGTATAACGACGTAAGATTCATTTTCTCAATCCATCCATTAATCGCATAGTGGTAGATGATTGAAAAATTCACAGAAGCGTGAAGAAACACGAGCCGAAGCGACGTAAAGAGCAGGGATAACGTCGTTGTTCAAGCTTCTAGCCGAAGGTTTCGTTCGTCGTAGTTCGCGTACACTTATCCATCGCACGCGAGAGGGTCGTTGCGTCTAATAAACGGATTATTGCATCGTAATTAAACGCTTCTTCTACCGTTTATTAGACTCTGTCAAGACCAGCGAACAGTGACAGTCGCGTGCCACATGTCCGTTGTTTCACAAATTATCGACAACTCGTACCGCTATTAAATGGTTATATCCAGCTTTACGAGTTTCACCCTGCTAATTTCCTGTTTGAATTTAATTACAGTAAACTCTCTCTTGACGGCCACCCGTGGGACCGGATCCCTGCCCCGATAAACGAATGGCTGAGTAACCGTTTCCATGCCTGGCGCATTGCAAATATAATTAAATATGTTCCATATTATTACGTGCATCGAACATGATGGAATATTAAAAAATAACATATTAAAATTTATATTATTACAATATTAAAAAATAACAAGATTCCATTTACGAATATTTCGTTAATGTTTTAATATTTAATTATTGATACGAACCCACTCGTTGATTATATTTATTATCAAGCTCGTGCAAAAATTCTAAACACACATAATTATTAGATCTTTCTGTATAGTTCAGTCAGGCGAATGAATTTTGCGGGAGGACAAACAGGCGCGCAGAGATTCGCCCCCAACGATTGTGTTCGTTATCTCCATTTTCATCTTTGTTTTAATCCGCCTGTTGATCTCGATCGAATGGGATTTGGTCAGTCTAATTATACCGCGTATTGTCTCCGTGGTAATTAATTGGCCGCGAGAATTTATTATTCACCGCCGGCCCGCGTTTAATCACCCGCGTTCAACCGGAATTTCTAAAGCGTACGAATGGGAAGCAATTAGCCCGTTGATGCGTTCATAATTAAACCTTCGAATAAACCCGCCATGTAAAGAAAGTATCGACAAGCACTCGGAACAAAGCGATACAGGGAGGGGATGAAAACGAACGAGATCCACGAACGAGTTTCTCTCGTTCGATCGAGAATTTTCATCCATTTTTACAGGCCTCGTTATTATTATTTATTATTACTCTCTTATTTTATTCTTAATTCAAACAACGTTGATATATAAGATAATACCTGTTTTTCGTCCATTTTCTCTTATGGAGAGAATTACACGAGCCTCTTCTCCAATTTTATTATACAATTTTATCTTTTTCTCTTCCCCTTTTTTTTTATTTTCGATTTTTACCATAACCCTCCAAGTTCCAGGAGAATCGAAAAGATTGTTCGCGATTATTTTGCCGCTCTGTTGAATTTCAAAGTAGAATTTTTCCCCCCTCCTTTTTTCCTCTCTTATTTCTCTCCCTCGAATCCACGGACGACAGGCAGATTGTCCGCGGTCACGCAATGTTCGGGGCGAAATAGTCGAGCGTCACGTGAACGTCCGGCCTATCCCGGAAACGGGGATGGATTCCTTTTCAAAGTTTTACCGGATAATAGGCTTAATCAACGAGGCATTGAAACGTAAATAGCCGATACATCCTCACATCGCGTAACTCCGTTTTACGCGAAACGAAATTTTAACCCGGGTCTGGTTACCCTGAATCGGTTAGGTTAGGTTAGTAATTATTTCTTCCTTCTTATTATCCATCTGCACGAATGCTTTTATCTTTGCACGAAACTAGCCCAATCTTGTTGTTCCTCGAAATAAATGAATTGATCGATTTTTATCTTTGCACAAAACTGGCCCAATCTTGTGTTTTACTCCTCGAAATGAATGAATTGATCGATTTTTATCTTTGCACAAAACTGGCCTAATCTTGTGTTTTACTCCTCGAAATGAACGAATCGATCGATCGAAACTGTATTTGGAATTGTATTAAAAGAGAATTTTCTGAAATATATCTTCGTGGATAAAAAGCTTGGAGCTTTGATCCCCGTTTTCTCCTTACCTGCAACTTTAACGTCCTCCGCCAGGCGAGCATTTGATGCGCCTGTGCCCTTTGCCTCGCTCGGAGCGCAGCTATCACGGATTTCGCCTCCTCTAACGATGTCACCTCCACTTCGTTCCCATCCTTTGACAAATCGTTCCCCCTCGTCTCGTCGCCGATTGCCGCCAGGGGACAGCTATCCATCGACGTCTCGTCAAAACTGCAATCAGAGATCGGAATCGATATCATTATTCTCGAGGGACGTTCGAATTTCTTTTTTTTATTTAAATTCACAAGCAATTTAAATTTTTTTTTCATTAAAATTATCGTCATCATATTCCTGTTGAAAACTTGATCGATAATGAATACATAAATTCACTCTTAAACTCGTTTTCCTCATCGCGTGATACGTTTTACCAAGGAGATGTATTATTGTACATAGAAATGCAAGCCAAGAACGGGATAAATTTACATCCTCTTTTCCCTTTTAATCTTTCCTCGTATCAAATATTGGAATATTTCATTTCGAAATAACAATCCAAGATATCTTGGAATCAAAAAACGACGCAATAAAGATATAGGAGGGGGTAACAATGGTCGAATGAGCGCCATCTTCGATCGAATGAAACTCGATGCGAGAAGATTTCGATAATCGATTGCCAATCAGAGCTCCCCCCCTCCAAAGCCACGCGGATCCGAGGCAAATATTTAAACGGTTGGGCAAAGTGTGTTTCCCCGATTCGAGACAACACGCTATCTATATATATATAGATAGAGAAAGAGAGAGAGAGTTTCGTGTATCGTGGATCGGATTCCTTTGAAAACCGACTCGAAAACAAACGAGGAACTGTCGTTCGAATTCACCGGCTCGTCGTCGTCGTCGTCGTCCACCGGCTCTCGCCAGTGAAATTTAATAAGAACCGCAATGATTCATCGCGGCTCTGTACGCTTTCGTCCCGGTAAACCGAGCGTATTGAATGTCTAGGAAACGATTCGCTCGTAGGAAGGGGGGGGGATCTCCCTCGTGTTTCGCCGCGCCTCGTAAATTCGCATCCATCATGATTTACGGGTAAATCCTTATTCGCAGGGAATATTAATTCTCGTCGAAACGAATGTGGAGGAGGGGGGGAGGATTATTTGTCCTAAAAATGCGCGAAAGTGGATGGATAAGCCGAACGAGTGTAATAAAATTTGTGTTGTAGTTAGATGGAGCTAGGCTTGAGAATTGTAGTTGATTGAAGGATTTGATTCTTTTTCTTTTAAATCTATCCTATATATATGTTTCAATTTTTAAATTATTTGGTATAATAAAGAGGTAGAATGGAAGAAAATTGTTCTTTGTTTAAATTAATTAATTAATTAAACTATTATTTATTGGAAAATGGTTTTAACGAGTATTGTATTATTGTATGTAAAATATATTAGATTACGTGGAGCAATTTTTCTGTCCCCTGTTTCGAGTAGAGGCTGAGATGAAAGTTTTTTTAAACTTTAGGCCAATTTTAGATACAATTTATCCTTTTCTCTTTACACTGATAAATCGCACAATTTAAAAATGAACTTGAAAATGTGAACTCGTATTGATTTCCCAGCTTGTCAATACGTTATATTGACACAAAATATCTTCCTCTTGCTCCAGTAAATTCCCCGCGAAACTCGCTCATTTGTGCAAAACATTTTGCACGGGTGAAATGAAACGTTGGAAGAGATCTCGCGACAAAAATCAAAAATTATATTCACGGCTCCAACGATTCATTTTTTAACAACTCGTAGATTTATAAAATCGCGCGAATTTATTAATTTCACGGATTCGAGGATAGCGATATTTCCGTAACATTTTCTCATAAATTTGAATTTAAATCGGATACGGAGAATTCGATTGAAACAACGCCCCAAATGTTCTACTCTTTATCCCAATTTTACCCCTGTAAAATGATATATATATATATATATATATTTTAACCGAAAATCAACATCGAAATTCATAAATAAAAGGGTATGGAGTATAACATTGACAATTTTAGGTTCAATTTGCATAAGCACACAGGCAACGAATGAATTTATGGAAAAATATCCCTTTTTCTTACCACGCGAGATCCAATCTCTAATTAAATTGAAATAAATTATGCATGAGTCACTGAGTCACTCTCTGCACGATTGATGTCTCGTTTTTTTTCTTGCTGGCGATCGATCTTCTCCACCATATTTCTCGCGATAAACGTTAACTTTTTATTTACATCTTGCGATAAAAATGCGTGGAAGGAAATAATTCCAAATTTTTAATTTTGATCGAAATATGTATATATATATATATTTTATACAATTCAGATTGAGAAAACTACGCTGTATGATTAATGATCGCTTAATCGTGCGTTCACACGGTCTATTAGGTCGGTAGGAAGTAATTAAGCTACTTAGATAGTCGCAAACGAATCTGCAGAATGCTAGTCCAGCAAAGTGTAAGGTCCTAATGAAGTTTCCAATTCTCATTAATCATTGATGCATCGTTGGTAATCTCTTAATTTCCACGCTAATTTATTTAACACCCAACCTATATATCCCTATATCAGAATCGAATTTGAAGAAAATTATTATTCGAGAACATTTAAATTAACGATAATTTACATTTGCATCGAAACGTAAATCTAAGATTGGAGAGAAGAATTTCTATCGTTACCTCGAAAACAATGATCCAAGTATACTTGAAAAAAAAAAAAAAAAAAAATTCGAATCAACTTTCCCTGAAAAAAAAAAAAAACAATTCTACACGATTCTAATTTTATTCACCCCTATCCCCTGCCTCGCCTTTCAACTCCATAAATTCCAATTTTCAATCACCAAAAACCTTCACCGCACGCTTCCACCATCCACGGTTTAAACCTCAAACGAGTCAATTTTTTTCTTCTTTTCTCTTCTTTTTCCCTCCCCTTTCGAACGAGAGCACCAACTCGGCTCGAAAGCCAATGGCCGGGCTGGCTCAACCATCGGCCATTAACCACGAACAACCGCGCGACCAACGGCGGGGGACAAACAAAACCGTTTCTCAGCGCTACGACTATCCATCGTAACTGTCCTCGCATGTTTCGCATGAATTTCCCTCGCCGGTTTACGAGCCGGCCAGACTTTCGTTTACGAGTCCTCCCCCTAGAAATCGGCCTCTCAATTATCGCCGACAATACGCCCCGTTTCTTGCGATTCTCCAACCATGCTTCTTCTTCTTTTTTTTCTAACCTCTTAACGCGGCACCTGCACGATTATTATCGCCCTTACGATTGGCGAATCGCGCAACGCCAGATGGCGTGGAACGGCGAAAAAGGGGTGGTGGTGCGTTAAGTCAGTGTCAGTTCTTGGGGATCTTGATAATCGGGGCAGCTGATGCAACACCTGGTTTCCTTTCCTCTTAGAAACTATTACTTCCTTTTCGATTATTATACAATTTTGCAATGTGCAAGTTTTGGAAGAATCTCGTTTGATTATTGGTTGGAAATATGTGTTAGGAAGAAAATTTTTATTGGAGAGATTAATACGTTTGAGAGGAATTGTTAATTTGATTGGGTGAAATATGAGAATGAAAAGAACGATCAAATATGTCGGCAATTTTCAGGGATAAATAAAGAATCGCTTTGATGATCGATCCCTGGGGAAAAAAAAAAGAGTTTGCAACAAAGAACGATTCAAAGGAATGCCAATCGATCGAAGCGTTTTGGAAACGAGATACATGGAAGAATGGACGGTAAAAGGGCCGAATAAATTCAATACGAGTCCTTCGATTTTCAAAGGGTTCACGAGCCAACGCGATTCTGTCGATAAAGGTTTTTATCTGTCGATAAAATCGATCGACGATGCCCTCCTCGAGTGGAGAAACAACGATGAAGAAGAAAGATGGCCCGATATTTGGCAACTATATCTATTCCTTTATAAAGAGAGATTGATTAATTTAACAATTTATATAATATAACATAAAATGTAAACCTGCGTTATCGCTTCAAACTTCCGGCTGTGGAGCGGTGTAAACCGGAAATTTCTATCAATCGTTAAACAAGAAACCTAGAAGTCTGGTAGCCATAAATTTTCGATAATAATCGCAAGATTAAAAAGAAGAGGAAGAAAATCGTATCGATTCACATTTTCAGATTATTAATACACACGAAAATCATTAACACAGGAGAGGGTTTATTTCAAAGTACGATTTTAATCATTTCATTCCAACCTTCCCGATTAATTCTATCGTAACCTGCCTTCCACATTGATTCGTGATTAAATAAAATCTCGTTCGATTTTAATCGAGAAGTAACTAATCGATATAAATGCAACGTCGAGCAGAGAAATGTTTATTTAATTAAAAAAAAATATCCGTCGAAAGCCAGATTTCGAATCTGGAAATTAGGAAATTATTATTTTCGCGTGTTCAAAAATATACGATGTGATACAGCTATGCATCGTCGCTTGCATAGCTTGCTAGAAGGGTGAAGAAAAAGGAGAGGGAGAGGGAGGAGGGGGAACGTAATCTCTCTCCGGGAGACGAATGACTGCGTCACTGTGGCTTAAATAATATCTCTGCTGCTTCGATAAATTATATCAACCTACCACGATAGCCAAGGTTCTGAAAAAAAAAAAAAGAAAGAAAGAAGAAAAAAAGTATTCCAACCATTGAAAACATTGGTTACAATAGATATAATAATGATAGTAATGATGATGATAATAATAATAATAATATAAAGTGTAATGATATAGTGGTGAGTAACAATGGTGGGATAAGATAGTGGTTAAGAATAAACCGAAACTTGGAAATTAAAAAAATGCAAGTGGAGAAAATAATGGGTGTTTTATTTGCGTCTCGCATTGTCAGGAGGCAAGGCAAGGATGTTATTCGTGCGATGCAAAAAAATATAATGGAACGCCCATTCCCTGCCTTTATCTCTAAACCATTATTATTATCTTTTTGCAATGATCAGGCTTGTTTTTTTTTTTTTAGCTATTCAACAATAAAATGGATGGATATATTATCTGTCGAATGATTTTTGTGGGAAAAAAATAAAAAAAGGTTAGAAATAGATTTAATCGAATATAATGCAAATTCAAAGGGTTTATTAGTTGTCTGCTGTTTTCGAGCAGAATCTCTGCACACAGTTTATCTAATATTATCAACCACTTAACCTCTGCAGAACTTTAGAGAGGTAACCCACATATGCCAAAAACAAACTTGGAAACTATGAAACACAGATATATGTATATATATTAATGCTCTCTACTTTAGAAAAAAGTTTTATAAAAATGAAGAAATTTATAACAAATTTTCTTATCCAAGCAATCTTATTTTCCTATTAATTCGAACAAATTGAGATTTTCTTATACACGTAATTATTTATAGAAATACGAGGCGAATATGTTATTAAACGAATTAAAATGTAAACGTAAAACTATTTTTATAAAAGTGGTCTTTCCTAGAAAAAATAAAGTAAAATAATAAAATGTTTGGAGATACGTTAGAACGGATACCCTTTTCTCCAGGTGCGAAACAGTGAAAACCGCACGCCTGTATATTTTATCGTATCGTATCGCTGCGACATTGCAGCTGCTGCTGCTGGCTGCTCGAAATCGGGGATTCTACAACCTCGAGGAATCGATAATTCGTGCAAAAAACGACGGCTTTGTTGCGTCTAGCATCGTGTCAAGATTAAAACTTTGCTCGTTCGCAGAAATTGCACGGAACCAGACGTATCCGAAATATCGATTAGCCGGGTAAACGATCGAGATTCCAGAGGATGCGCAAGGGGAAGGGTAATGTTCGAGAACGTTTTTTCCCACAATCGGTAATTTAGGAAAGTTACGATATTACCGATCGCGACAACTACGCGTGGCTGGTATGCGATCTCCTCGACGAATTGCATCCAAGAACTCGTTCTCCCTCAATTTTGCATAATTTTGAGCATCGTGTGGAAAACTCTTCTCTTCCCCTGTTAACGTTTTACCACGCTTGTTACGCATTCTTGCGTCACATTGTCGTTAAGGATCGTCCGATATTATCACTATGCATCTAGGGAATATTTTAGATTTTAACTAGAATTGAGGAATAGAAATAATACAATACTTTTCATCTAAACATTAGTTGGACAATTTTCTTTTTTAATACGTACCAATATGTTTTTAAAAACTTCTTTAAAAACTTCAATCAAGGTTTTAAAGAAGAAATATTTTCGTGTTTGTGAATTTTCTCCCTTTTACCTTTCCTCTTTTTTTGTTTCCTTTTTTTTTTTTTTGTTTCAAACGGTGACGATCCTCAATTACTCAACAATTTTCCAATTCGCTTGGCTCCGAACCGTCTTCTCCTCCCCGTTTCTCTCCTTTATTTTCAAATTGGCTCGAAGCCACAGTCTTTTCAATAGAATATCGTGATAATCGTTTTGCTTAGTATTCTTCTTTTGCATCTACCCGATCCAATCCAGTTGTCCAATCGAGGCGATGTAATACATATCGGATAGATCAGAAGATGAAGATAATACCTAATCCATATTCGATGCCCGGGATCGATATTCGACACGATTTGATTCCCGTTAAAACCAAGAAGAAGAAATTGTTCGACGACAACAATTGTTACCAAAGTAATCGAGAGAAAAAAAAATGATTATTTCATATCATTCATACGCGATGTAAAAATTATTTTACATCACGAAAATCCATGCGTAATAAATAATCAACGAGTTTGCACCAGTTTTCGAGAATTCAGTTTGCGATATTCGGGAAATAGTCGGGACGTGACCCCGCTCGAGTGATAAATGGATCGTTTAACGGGTAATTCCGATCGTTATTAGCGAATTTGTTAACGATCGTTTTTCGAAACGCTATTTTTCACCAAACGTTAATTTTTATTCTCGGGGTGTCGTCCCTGAACGTTTCCTTTTTTTTTTTATCTTCTCTCTCGATATGAAGCGAGCTGTTCCGTCAAACGAAACGCGAAGAAAAGCTAATAAAATTCCATCGAGACAGAGGAAACGCGTTTATCGCGAGATGTCGCCCGCCCTCCGCATCTGATCGATGCCAAGTCTCGAGAAATTTTCCCACCTTCGACTTCCTATCCCCCTCCTCCTCCTCGTCTCACGAATTCGGATCATCCCTTTGTGAATTGGAATTACAACAAAATTTTTCCCTTCTTCTTTTCTTTCAAGATTTTCTTGCAACTTTTTCTAAAAATTGAATTCTTCTATCGATTTTCCAAAATTTCTCGATACCTTTTCGTCCAAATAATAACAGCCTAAAAACAAAAATTGGATTAGTGTTATGGGAAAAAAGGAGAGAAAATTTATTTGAAATTCTTGTCGAGATCGAATGCTTGCTTCACGAAATTTGTAGACCGTTAAAAAGACTCAATAAAAAGATCAATGTTATAATTCCCCGAAATCAAATTAAACGGCGCGTATAACATTATCACGGAGGATATTCACTGCATTTTTCCCGCCGCCCATAAATTCCTGAAAACGAATGCGAGTTATGCCGCGTTTTCAACGCACCGCGTTGAACAAAAGTATCGGCCATCACCGTGAAAATCTCGCGATTATTCTCTCCGGCCACGTCACGTTAATTATAATCGAATTATCCAGAATTCAAAGTACAGCCCGCAACAAAATCTTCCAACGAATTGAATTATCGATTGCTTGAAAAGTGAATTACAAATTCCTCTTAAATACTTGGATTGAAAAAAATAGATTCCAAACAATCGCGTTATGGATTTTTCGAGTCGAAAACGAGTCCATTTTTTTTTATTCTTCGAGCAGCAGTGGAGAAACAACTCCCTAATTTACATGGCAATGATTCCATCGGTCGGAGGAAGCGGTTTCGAGAGCACGATCTATCAATTACCGGTATCGTGCTTGGAAACACGAGGAATCGATAACGTTCGATCATCGTAATAGGTGAAATGAGAAAACCTGGCTCGTTGAATTTTCATTTCGCATTCAATTTCCAACCCCCCATTAAATTAATAGCCCTTGATATATGGACACGAATATGGACGAATGGGCGGGGATACATTTTATTAAAACAAATCGTAGAAACAATCCTCCGATTTTACTTTTGCCTGTAATGAAATTTCATCGTGTTATCGTGGATGAGAATAAAAAAAATTGTACCTATCTGTTCAAGTATTTAAAATTAGAATCCAGGGAAAAAAGAAAAAGGGAAAATTCGAGATGAATTTGTACTTTTCTCTTCCTTCATGCAATTATTTTCTTGTTATTGTTGGAACGTTTGGATTAAGAAAAGATTCTTGAAAGAAGGAGGCTTCGAATTTTCTTTTTTCATAAAGTTACAACAGTTTGAATCATATCGATAATTCTTTGCCAAGAATTCGTTCGATGACTTACACGCATAAAGCTTTCCTTCTTCGTTCCAAAGTTTAATCAAGTTTTTTTAAGATTCCTTTCTCGAAATATTTTAACCAATATGGATCGCAAGGATTATATTTTTCGCTTATTGAAAAATGGAATCGAAGTATTCGCACAATTTTGGAAAGAGGGACATTGCTGTTGTAGGTAAAGTCCTGTTTTCAAGGAAATCCGTCGTAAATTCTGTTATGAAATAAACAATTTATGGGAAAACTTTTGCTATACAACAACTTTTCCAAATACACTTTGGCAAAAGTCGAAATTCTTATATGGAATCGGCGGATATTTAAACTCTGCCTCCGTTTAAAGGCGTTACTTTTTTCCCCTCTCCCCCTAAACATTGGAAAATATTTGCCTTGCTTATTCAACTTTTTTCTCCATTGTCGACCCTCTCTCTCTCTCATCATCGCCCATTCTCGAAAATTCCTCCACTTAAACGCCCTTCCTCCTCTAATCTTATCAGGCAACTGACTTCTCCCGTTAATCGCGCATCCTTTAGCCCCCTCCTCCCATTCCGCGAAATGCAAACACGTCAGACGCTTTTCTTCGAGCCACGATTTCCTCCTCGAGGAAAAAGAAGAAGAGGAGGGAGGGGAAAAGGTAGAGGAAACGTGTACGCCGCCGTGTGTGCATTCCTCTTTGATCGTTGACTGAATCTTGTAACAGGAAGGGGTCGAAAAATTCTCCACGTTTCGCGAATAATTCAAGAGACACGTTTGGATAAAGTCAGATTTAAAAAGATAAACCCGCCAGGGAATATTGGTGACTTATACGCGCTTCGTGAAATTTTCCCCGTCTTCTTCATCACTCAGGAATCTCTTTTTTTTTTTTTGTAAATTTACGAAATATCCTTTTTCTCTTAAATAACAACCTCTTCATTCGTGTATTTGTATATACTTTTACGCTTTGAAAAATAATTGCAGAAAATAATCGATAATTTTCCTCGTCTTGTTCATCACTCAGGAATTTTTTTTCTGTAAATTTACGAAACATCCTTTTTCTCTTAAATATCAACTCTTCATTCGTGTATTTGTATATACTTTTGAAAAATAATTGCAGACAGAAAATAATCGATAATTTTCCTCGTCTTGTTCATCATTCAGGAATCTCTTTTTCTTCTGTAAATTTACAAAACGTCCTTTTTCTCTTAAATATCAACTCTTCACTCGTGTATTTGTACATACTTTTGAAAAATAATTGCAGGCAGAAAATAATCGATAATTTTCCCCATCTTCTTCATCACTCAGGAATTCTTTTTTTTTTATAAATTTACAAAACATGCTTTTTCTTTTAAATATCAACTCTTCACTCGTGTATTTGTATATACTTTTACGCTTTGAAAAATAATTGCAGAAAATAATCGATAATTTTCCCCGTATTGTTCATCACTCAGGAATTCTTTTTTTTTTCTAAATTTACAAAACATGCTTTTTCTTTTAAATATCAATTCTTCACTCGTGTATTTGTATATACTTTTACGCTTTGAAAAGTAATTGGGTCTTCATCAGGGTCTTCACTCAGGAATTCTTTTTTTTCTGTAAATTTACAAAACATTCTTTTTCTCTTAAATATCAAGTCTTTACTCGTGTATTTGTATATACTTTTACGCTTTGAAAAATAATTGCAGGCAGAAAATAATCGAGTTGGAGGCGCAAGAGAGTTCCATGTTTGTCCGACGGGGGAGTTTCGTGTCATCAATCACCGATATTCTCTTGTCGGAGGGGAGGGGATGCGTCTTTGAAAATATTCAAATGTCGCGAAGCCACGGTATTGGAGAGTGTCAGTGGCCTTAACGGAACAAGCCTCGCTTCGATCCGGTCTTTTCTCAGAATTTGTAACACATAAACTGCAAACCAACGTCCATCGCCGTTGAATATAACATCTGATCTGCTCACACGTTACAAATTTTCATCGATAACAATTACGATTCTTGTCCTAAAAATCAATCGATTCTCGTACCTCTTTTCGTATAAAATAAATCAAAGAATCAACACATTGCTTCATATCTCTTATAAATCAAATCTTATATAAAGAAAAAAAAAAAAGAGACTCATAAATAGCATCCAAGACTGGTAAAAGTTTAAAAGTCGGCCGAGTTACACTTTATAATACACGGGATACGGCGAGGTCGTAAAATCGGTCGAATATATAAAGTAATGAAATATAACACGTAGTAAAAAGTAAACGTTTTGACGTTACAGATATATGGCCGGATGGGGAACGTATCTTAAACTTCTCCCAACTTGGATAACAATGCAAATTCGCACCGAATATCGATTTACACCTCCTGATCGCATCTCGTATATAATCGTCTAATCTGAAAGAGAGAGAAACGTGATAAAAATAACCCTAAAAAGTAAAATATAAAATGTCCCTAATTTTTTTTTTTTCAAGGCCAGTGACCGTATAATCCACGATGCCGTTTGCCTCGAAGCAAGACAAAGCCTGAAACTAATTCATCAGATCGGAGAATTGGGGTGGCGTTTAATCTCTGCTAAGCTGACTAAGCTTCGATTCGAAACGGCTCGCCTCTCCCCCCCCTTCTCCGGTCCTGTTTTCACACCGAATCTCTGCAACCTGTGGAAGTTTGCTAAATATTTTCCCCGAGAAGTGTTTAAGTGGGAGGACAGGTCGCGCGGAGGAAAAGGTCAGCGAGATTAATGAAGGCCAGGGCAAAATGGTGGATGCGAAACGGGCGAGGCGGAGGCGTTTTCAACGATCCTCGTTACAGGATTTCGCAATTATCCTGGTGGCGGGTCCGTCGAAAATGCGCGAAGAATTATAATCGTTACCTCCCTCCCTTGGAACCAGGTAACTAACGCGAGAATCCTCCGTTTCACGAGTCTCGAGAAAATTTCGCACGAGATTTTTCCACGCAATTTCGAGTAATAATCGATTTTCTTTTTTAACGCTTGCTCGGTCGATTTCGACGGGCTCGTTTTTATCCGATGAGCTCGATCTTTCGGGGGAAAAAAATTATTACTCCTACATTTTAGAGAATGATCGAATACTTCTTTGCCCAGGGGGTTGTTACTCGAAGGTTCATGATGTATTGAAGAGGCCTGGAATCGATATACGTGTCATAATATCGAGCTGTATCGGTCTCACGTATATAATACCGAAAGTATCGGGATTATTCGAATCGATATCGAGCTGTGTATCTAGCAAATATAAAGAGTTAAAGGGAAAAATGAAAAGAAGCTTATGAGGAAACGATGTGGTAATAATCGTATCTGGCAAAATACTTACGTTAATGAAATATTACTATAAATATCTCGCTCTAGCTTGTTTTTCAACTTTAAAAAATTAATATCATCTTTCTTTTTTTCCTTCGTCACGACACGCTACGATAACTTTTTCCACCCGTACTCTCTCGTCCACAATCATTCACCGCATTCATCGCTTGCAATAGAAAAAGAATCTTAAATACTATTTATAGTAAATAACTCGGTCGATAAACGTATGGACAGATCCTGACCTGATCGATAAAGAAGAAAGATTACCTTTGGCCAAAGTCTCGTTGGCGTTATGGCGGCGAGTTCCGGAGCAGAACCGATGCATCCTGCGCGAACGAAAAAGGAGAATGACGCGTCGTCTTCTTGCTCTGGCCGAGAGTAAATTTCGCCTTTTTGTTTCATTTTTGCGCAATGAAAAGCCGATAGAGCTGTACAGATGCTCGGCGGAGATGCGTGGAACGCGAAGAATGTGCTCCTTAATAGTAGTTTCTTTTTTTTTTTTTTTTTCTTTCTTTCCTTTTCGTTCGAGGAAAAGACGAATGGATCTAGATAAAGGGAATAACGAAAAAAAAGAAAAGAAAAAGGAAAAAAAACGGAAAGAAAGGAAGTGATCGTGCATTTTCTATCGCTGCTAAGATTCTTCGGATGTAAGTCGTGTTCACCGCCAATTTTTCTAATATATTATTCTCGTCTCGTGTTCCCTAAGGATTCATCGATGAGCGAATTATTCGCGTTAAATTTGGAGAAAAATGAAGATCAATCGTACGAAGAATAACTGTGAATTTTTTAACACGTTATGCGAACGATCTTTGAATAACAGAAATCATTTTCAGCAGAATGTTCAAACAACTTTGTGAAGTCGCATACACGCGTTCACAGTTAATCATTCGCGTTGATTAATCGAATTATTCCAATTCAACAAAGTCTCAACTTATAATTAATCGAATTATTAATTCGCCAGCAGTTTTGATACACGATTTTAAATCAATTTCGAAAGCGAGTGAAAGTAAAGGCATTGTACCGTTCGTAAGAAGTATCAATGCTGTAGGAGTCGAATTCATTACCATTAATGTACAGTGAGTGGTTCGTGTCAATCACGTTTCGAGGCAAAGCTTCAACCGTGAATATTTCAAAAGATCTCTCAATATCTAACTCTGACATCTCGAAAGATATCGTGTAATGATATATTTTAACAAAATCCATGGTTATCCTTCTGAATTTCGAGTAACAAACCATAAAGTAAACCAAGTGTCTCTTTTTGCGAGATCATTGCCACGGAAGAATTCTTAAGGATCAAAGAGAATTGCAACAAGATTGATGCATTTTTTGAATGTGAATTATTTTGATCAATATAATTGGTCAAACAATTATTCACTCTTGACGCGAGATTTTACGAACAAACAAAATTATAATTGGCAAACGAAATTATTGCAATAATAAACACGATAAAATTCTTTCCTTTTTTCAATCTCGAACAAATAACAAATAATTTCCAAACCAATCTTCTTTCAATTACGTTTAAACGTTTATTCGAGGAAAAAGAAAGGATTATTACACCGTTCTCATTCACTAACAAAAAGAAAAAACGAGAACGCTTATCACCTAATATCCACTTATCGCGTTATCCCTTTAAGAAGCCATCCGCAACGTTGCATTACTTCACGAAACATCACGAGCCTCCCTAAAATCCGAAAGCAATAACCGAAATACACGTATCGCGGAAACCTTAAATTGCCGGAGAAACATTATAATAAAATTCTTAATCGTTGCTCGACGCCGTAAAAATACGTAAACTTGGAAACCTTAAAAAATCTAGAAAATCCAATCTTCCTTCGACAAAAGACAAAAAAAGGAACAAAGAAAGAAGAAGAAATAAGAAACTAAGAGGAAGAAACGAAAAAGAGAGAGAGAGAGCGGTGAAGAAGATGAAGCGTTGAGTTAAAGAACGAAGAGAAGAAACGAAGGAACGCAACAAAAAACGCAAACGAAGAAGAAAGGGAGGGGGGGGGGGAGGGAAAGGATGCATCGAGGGGCTTCCGTGCCAAAAGTCGTCCATTTTTACGAGCCTTGATCGATGCTTCTTCCTCGGAGGAAAGATGAAAACGGGAAACGAAGCGTGTGCGGTGCTGTTCGACGTCGAGGATCATTTATTCTAAAGGCGGACGGAGATTCTCTCGGCTTCGTGCTAAAAGTCTCTGTATTACGGCCGGATTTTCTCTCTCCCTCCCTCCCTCTCTCTCTCCTCTTCAGTTCGAATTCTACTTATCGATGTGTGCGATAAAGTAGCAGCAGTAGCAGAATCTCAGCGGCCTCGGTTCCGTTCCATGCTTAAAACTCTGATACGGCCTCTGACCAGCTGCATCCCTCTCTCTAAAACCGTCTTTCTCTTTTCTTTTCTTTCGAAAAAAAAAAAAAGACACCGATTATCATGCAACGAACGAGATCATCCTCCTCGATCTGTCAAATGGATACTCATCTGTTGGATGCTGGTAGCCTCTAATTACGCTGCTGCCCTCCTCTTCTTCTTCTTCCTCCTCCTCCTCCATCTTATATACAATTGACACGAGGCGGTGTTCTCACTTGAACAACACTTGTACAACAACACGGGTCGAATCGAGAACTCGCGGCGTCCGCCGGATGAGGTCGACTGTGGTGAGACTCGCAGCGTTCACCGCGCACTGCCCGCTTTTAAATTCGCGTGGTGAGCAGCTGGCGATCCGCGCAGACGCTTGGCGAACAACGTCCGCAATATATCGCAGGAGGTGGTGGTGATGGTGGTGGCGGCGACGGTGGTGGTGGAGGCGGTGATGTCGGCGGCGGTAGATTAACCGAAAGGTGGGAGGAAACGGAGGGCGCGCGGACGTTGACTGGTTATGCGCCGGAAATTCGCTAAACTCGTTGCATAGTGGATGCGCGGCGGATTTCTTGGAATCGGCCACGTGTCGTCGCGATACGCGCCGTTGCTTCCAACCAATCCGAGCTGCGGCTGTTGTATCGATGGATCCTCGTTTGTTGTTGTTGTTGTTGTTTGAGGGGAATGTTTTGTTTCGAAAGGAAAGTACTCGAAGAATATTGTGCGTCCATTTTTTTCTTGAGAGGGAGATTTTTTTAGTATGAGAGTGTTTTTCTCTTATGCACGTGAAATGATTTCGATTTAACGAGCTTTTAAAATCATTGATTGATGACTTGTTGCAGAAGAAAGAATTAATAATGAATAAATGATTAAGATTCATAGAAGATGCAATAATAATAATAATAATATGGTTTAAAAATATGTGTATGATGTAAATATTATTCTTTTCATTATGTATAAAAAATTAAATTTCGCAATATTTATGCGGCAAGCCATCAATTTCGTTTCTTGTAACGAATAACATGCTTTGTCATGGGAAATAATGTATTTCACCGTTTTGCCAGGAAACAAGATTACATTTGGACATTTTCGGCAATGTATGTATTACGACCAGATCAGAACTAAATTCTGATTATATCATATTTCATAGACAAATATACAAATGTGATTCTTTTTCATCGTTATGAGCGAAATATGGTGCTGCACATGATAGGTCACTCAAAGTAAAATTTCAGTAAATGGTCGAAATATACTTCTCTTCGTAGGCAACATTCCAAATGTATTCATTTTTATCTCTATAAGTGAAATATATTACTTTTCGTTGGAAATCAGTACGATATATCAATTTCCACGGCAAAGAATGATACGAATATGTTTCATTTTACGTTAAATCGTATAAATGTGTTTTCTTTTTATGGGAAAAAACGAAATCTGAAATTTTCAATCATATCGATTAGTAATGATATATTGATAATAATGTCGTTGAAATATCTTTAAAGCGAATAAGGTTAGGAGAAATGTATTTCTATATATGTATGAATCATGTATATATATATAATTTAAACGATTCATCTATTAATTTGAATAATTTTATTACGATTAATATATTATCTTTGTTTTTATACGTTTTAACGCCATTTTAATATTATCGATATATCGAATATCGATATTCTATTCTATTATTAATATTCATCGTTATCGACTTTACCGACAGTCACACCTCTCTATTCAAGAGAAATATATCGAATATTCGAAATATATTGAATATCGATATTATTCTCATATTATTAATATTTATCGATAATTTTATCGATAGTGATATTTCTTTTCGTGAATTTCTAGTGGGATATTATCGCGATCGATTATCGATTCAGACGAATCGATTCGGACAGTCGAAACGACAGAACGTGATGCCGCCATATTAACGTGACTCGTCTCGTCTCGTCTCGTGATATTCTTTGCGAAACTTTGTGACGTGAAACGTGGTGAAAAACGCAGAAATATTCTCTTTTTTTATCGAATTTAAAGCTCAAATTGTTTTTTAACTATTTGTTTGAAAAGTGCAGACGTTCGACGTTTTCGGTATAACTTTTATTCAGAAAACAATAAAGTTTGAAGTTGTGGCGTAGTACTTGAGTAAATTCCAATAATTAGGGGACTGATTCTTAAACTTTGCCAATTTATCACGATGGGAATTCTTCCTGTGAATGGTGAAACTTTGGACTGATATTTTTACCTATATTCAAGCATCGCAATATCCAGTACCCTTTCAATCGATGCATCGATTGTCGTGAAAGTTAGAAAAACGAATAATCATTTAAAAGAAATCATCGAAAAAGGTTAGTTTTATTATCATTATAAAAGTAATGTCGAAATTTTCTGTAAGAAACTGAATTATTTATTCTCAACATTAAATATCAATATTTCTCGTGTGGTATATCGCACAACGTTCAGAATAGAATTGTTAGGTTAGAAACACATAATTGTCGACGATCTCGATAGATATACTATAGATGTACATCATGGATAAAATAAAAATTCCTGTTCTTTTTTAAAATATTTTTGTACGATTCTGTCATTTACACTATCATCATTGAACATATCACAAATTTTATTTCCTATTTGCGTCGCAATTTTTCAATTGCCATAGGATACAACCAGATGGCAGTGGTATGCATAGAAACCTTTATTTTCTTTGTTCCTGTCAGTTTGTTTTATTCTTTGTAGTTCACGGTAAAAAGTATGAAAGATATAAAGAGTGTTAATAACGAGTACGTGTATCCCAGCAATTATTTTAATTACAATAAACGTTCATTACATACAAGTAAAAGAATAATAATTATAATTTATATCTCTCATCCTCTTTATTCTACACATTTAGCATAATTTTACTATTTTTAAAGCATAATTGCACATCTTCTCTTTGTTCATTTTCAACTTGAAATAAATGGTAAAAAAAAAAAATTGAATCAAATAATAATAACCAAATATTTTTTTTTAATATTAAAATATCGTGCGTTTAAACGTACGTTTTATAGGTTAGAAAGTTTTTTTTTTTAACAGAAACGGTTTCTTTTTTTCTTTTTTAACAGAAACAAAAAAAATTCGACATCGCTTAATGGCTAACCTTTATTTTTTGGTTATTTTTATATTCAATAAGAAAAATTGAACAAGTTTTGTTGACCTCGCGAATTGAATAAAATTTTATACGAGTTTCGTGACTACGATATTTCAACGACCGCCAAACCATTTTATAACCAACAAATTATCCTTGTGTTTGAGTTAAACAAACTTCTTCAATGCGCCAAGGCTCTTGCAAACACTTGCGACTGAAAATCGGTTGCTTGCAGTGAGCAAATTTATGCAACCATGCGAATTTCTAGACCAGTGGTTCTTAACTTTTGCGAAATCACGAGATTGTTTTTTTGTTTATAAAAAAAAATATTAAACCCGGTATTAACTAAAATCATAAGATTGAATGAAAAATAAACGATGATTTGGAAATTTTTAAATAATTTGAAGATATTAATAAAAATATAGTAACAATTTTTCCAAGAAATTATTGTTATTCTGGATCATTTCATTGAAAATTATAGTTTTATATAATACTAAAAAAAGAATGTAACGTCAATCCAAACAATCCAAACGTCATTAACCACTGTAATTGGTATCTACGATACCTCGTTACACGCGAATAGAAATTTTGAACGATTACGTACAACCAAGGAATAAATAGAATTATTGAACATTCAATCCAACGATTTTATAAATAAATCGAATCCTTCCAATCCTCCTGATTTTTTTAATAGAAAATCTACTTGAAAAAACTTATGAACTTCAAAATCTCCGTAAACCTGGAATTTTTATCAATTTATTAATTAAACACGCGTAAAAATGATACTCTTATCCGATTAAAATTAATTTCGAAAATCTCGACGATTTTTAAAAAAGAGAATCGGTTCGAAAAAATAATTAAAAATGCAAATCGAACGATTTTTCCTCCTCTTCCACATCTCTAACGCGTTACAATATCACAAACTCGGTTCGTACTCGTAATTAAAAAAAGCTTGCAGTGATTCAACCACGCGATTCTCTCTTTCTCTCTCTCTCACAATGGAATTCGTTTTCTCGATTAACGATATTAAATCCTGGCTCGAGGCGTTGGATATTCTAATTAAGGGGTTGGGCTAGGTCGGCGGACCATCGTTGAAATTAGCACCGGGGACAAAGCGGAGATAAAATAGTTGTACGTGCGTCAACAACTCTGCCGCCCTATCTTTCCTCTACGTGCATCACGCGCGTCCGGGTGAAGAGAGGGAGACCTGGAGAGCGTAAATAAATCGCGCCTCCGGCGGATTTGTAGCGGATTCCAGACCGCCTCTCGCCGTTTGTCAAGACTCCTGTTGTGATTCACCAACTTTCATTCCACGCGTTGTGGAAAACGCGGCGAGAAGAGTCGATTCCCTTAATGGTGGCTGACGCCTCGAGCACGACGCTCCTATGTATTTTGTCCAGTTTTGCTCGTAATTTTCCCGCGAGAGAAAGATATCTAGATGGGGAGTTTGAGAGAAAAAGAGAGAGAGAAACGATTCGATATAAAGTTCGAGAGAGAGAGAGAGAGACACCTGGAGGAACAATGGAAAGACATTGGTTGGCGCAAAAGCTAGTGGAACGATGGCTCGTTACCATAGACAAGTTGCCGGCTTTCAAAGGCACACTTTGGAAAGTTTACCGGGTTTGAAAACGTTCTTCTGGAACAGTTTCTACGCTACAAAAGAGCGTTTCACTCGGGGAATCGTAGCTTGATTTCGCGCAACAGGGTCGAGAACGCCTTAGCTCGAGCCAAAACACGTTTAACTCTCGTACGTCGAGGAGAGGAGAGGAGGGAAGGGAAAAGAAGCAAAAGACGTCTAGTCGTTACGCGACAAAAACTTCTCGGTCGGCGCGCGTTTCACAGCGCATAAACCCCGGGTATATTTGGACCGAGCGATATTCCATTCGGCTCCTTTTTTGTTTCACTCCCATTTCGTTCATCTCGAAACGACTTAATGGATTCGCACGGATGGAAAAGAAACACCGGCGAGTACACCGGGGTTCAATCGTGCGATCACCCGTGTTTTTTTTCATTAACGGGGAGGAGTCTGGAAATTTTCCAATTTGTTCGAGTGGACGGTGTTAATCCTTTGCGGTCGTATGTCTGTCCTGCGATACTACGGCGGTAGCGATGGGATCGAGTCGCTCGCAGGGTTGATTTGAACTTTTACTTTAGATTTCGTTCGAAATGTTTCTCTTTTCTTTTCTTGTTATCTTGTATTCATCCTCGAAGTAATATTATTCCGTTTGCCTTCGAATAAAAGAAAAAAGGAATTATAATATATTATTCTATGGAAATAAGGAGGATAAATTGGAGACACGTTTCTTCTTCTTTTAACTAAGTTACGTATCTAATCTATTGAAAATCAATTGTGAAAGGGACACACGTTTTGCGAAAAATACGAGAGGGAAGGGTTGAAAAGAAGAAACGGGATTCGATCAAAAGATTAACGAGTCGAGTTCCATCCACCGCAGGTCGGATTGAATTTATCTTGCTCATACTCGACAAGATTTCCGGGGGAGAAGGAACAGATGGAAAATCGATTAACGCCGATTGAAAGTTATCGCTCATGATCGTGCAGACAGAAACAAACGGATTGGATGTCGAACCCGTCCCGTTAATTCGAAGATACTTGGTTTGATAAACGAGAAAATTGCCGAACAAATTGTCGGCCGCACGCGCTTCGACAGGTTTCTTCGATCCCTTTTGCGGGTAAAAAACACGAAAAAAGGAGAATTTCCCGTGAAACGTTGCAACTCGTCGGTTCAAGGAACTCGAGCTGAAGACACAGGATGCCGAGATCATCGCCGTCATCCAAAAGGGCGAGATGAGAATCTTTCTCTCTCTCTTTCTCTCTCTCTCTCTCTCTTGGTGACTGAGTGTACTCGACAGTGAACGTGGAGCTTAATGAACGATCGATAACGCGTTGAATCATTTCTCCTTAACGTGTTTGGAAAACTTTCAAGTCGATATTTTCCACGGGATCGAGGAATAATTGGGGAGAAGAGTCTCTATCCGTTTCGAAACCAAGAATAAAATACTCGAGATTCTTGATGATTCGATGCCTATAAAAAAAAGAAACTTTTCTTATTAATTCTCACTTACTTTTTTTACTAAGAAGATTTTAAATAATTCATTCAGAAGAAAAAAATCAAGACAAAATTCGCAACACAGCCTAAACCTCGCGCTACCATCACCATCCACCGCAAGACGAACCGGCGCTCATTATTGTGCATTACCGCCGAGAAAGGAATAAAAAAGAAGATGAAAGGAAACGTTGATGAGCAGGAATTCCGGTTACTTTACCTGTGTGTCTCCGCGCGCTTCTACGAGAACAGACGACGACGATGATCACAGCGTGGTCTTTGAATTTTTGATAAAACAGTAAACTCGTACAGGCAACGTCGTCCCCTCTTGCGACAAGGGTGCAAAAGAACGTGTACCGTGGACGTGACGTTAATTTCAATCGGGACACGTCGAATGTCGTCTCGTCTCTCTCTCTCTCTTCCTATCGTTCGTTCTCTTTCTTTCTCTCGCTCGTATCAGGGACTTCGGCGAAGAGATGTGAACCAGGAGGAGAAGGAAATTGAATGGGCCAGCTTTCCCCGGTGCAAAGTCGCCGCGATAAGATTACCAAGGACTACTATATCCGATATGGTGCATCGTCGCTTGTGTGCACGTGACGAACGTTCGAGGAAATAAAAGGTACTTGTGAATGAAACTTGAATCTTGCAGCAAGGAAAGAGGAGGAGGAGGAGGAGGAGGAGGAGGATCCATTTGGGACGACTTGAGGGAAATTGAAAAAGGAGAATTGTTTGTAACAGCCGTCGAGACTTTTCGAGAAAAGTTACAGTTTCTTTTGTACATAATTAACAGTATTCGATTTTTTTCCAAGTAATGTAATCATTCACTTCATCGATCTTCTCGGATACTAAGACACTTTTCAAACTTTTTTACTTATTTCCATTCCTTTCGTATTGTCTGCAATAATAAGAAACAATCACCAATTTAACCAATTATTAATTTCAATCAATTTTTATTTTTTTTTTACAAATATTTATGACAAGTTCGATCAACGAAAAATACTTGCAACGATAATTGAATAAATCTGGAATATCTCTAACGATATTCGATTTTTGAAATAATTACAAGATTAATTTCTTTTTTCTCCCGTTATTGAAAAAAAAAAAATCAAGTTTCTCGATATAGAGCGAGGCCGTTCGAAGTATCTCTAATTGCTCCCATCAGAGTCGTCAGGGACGAGTGTTTTTCCGATTTACCACGGTATATCTACTCTACATATATATATATATCTATTCTTCTCCACCGATTTCTATTTCACCGATCATGTTCAACGTCAATGACTCGTATATATATATATATATTTCGTCGATACGAGAAACGAGAGAAAACGGTTCGTTATACAATCTATGAAACGCGATGAGTTTTCAAACGAGTAACCGTGTATTCTCTGAAAATATTTTTCAAATCACTTTTCCCTCCCCCAATCTTTCTCGAGTTCCAATCGACCTCCTTTCTATGATATTCAAATAAGAGAGAGAGAGAGAGAAATTAGGAGGGAAAAGAAGAAGAAAAGAGGATCTTTTATTTATCATTCGATTTTTCCTTTCTTAATTTTTAAATTATGGAGAAATTATCGAAGAAATTTCACAAGACAAATCTTTTTGAAAAAAAAAAAAAAAACTCGAGAAATATATTTATCGCGATTAATTTTGAATGGATTCCTTTAATTTCTACACAAACAACGGTTACTCTTCAATTGCAAAGAGTTAATAATAGATTCTTCTCTCAATCCTCAGATTACCTGCAGAGTTTGAGTAGATTAGCCCCGATTAATCCTTGGATTAAACCTACAGAATCCTCTCCCTAATATTCCTACACGGAATGCAACAAAATCTAATTGTATCGTCGAACAAAACTCGAAAACGAATTGAACGAAAATCCTGCAAAAACGGGACGATATTAATTTTAAACGATAATTTATTATCTACGCCCCCGAAACGTCGAAACGTCGCATCGAAACACCGATGAAATCGGATGATATTCGTGAACGCGTCATTAGTATAAAATCGAGAGAGGGGAAAAACAAAGAAAGAGAGGAAAAAAAAAAAACGTTCATTTCAAAAATCGATCGCTTCTCATTCGAAGCCGTTTCCCGCGGCACGCACACGCCACAGATTGCAAAGTCTCGAAACCCTTTTTCTTTTACGATTTTAATTCCACGAATTCGTGAAACAAATATTTTCTTTCTTTAAAATCATTCTTGCGAGTTAATCGAATAACCGATCGCTCGAAATTAATTTATTTAAATTTCTATAAAGTTGAAAATGAAATCGAAAAATTTTTCGAACGTGCGAATTAATATTTAAGGCTTACGTATGTAAATTATTCGTAGCGCAATGGAGGAGGGTGATTTCTGATGAAAAAATTGAATATATATATATATTTTTTTTCGTTCGAGGTTTTGTTTTCGAGCGAGTCGACGTTTGAAAATTTATCAAGTGCAAGTGAAATTGGTTATTGACTCCGATTGAATATGAATAAGCTATCGATAGGAGGTTGTTCCGTGTGTATATGAAAATAAAAAATGAAGGATAAATTTTTTTTTCCATTTGAAAATTAATTTTCGAGAGAAAATCGAATTCAAAAATTTCGTCGATCATATTTTATTTATACGTTTTTCCAATTACGAATATCAATAACCGGGGACAAATAATTGTATTTGAAAAATTGTCAAATTTAATGGAAACAAAATCTCGGGTGAACAAATTTTATTCCTTCTTTTTATTCCATTTCAGAAATCATCTCCTCCTTGTTACATTGTAAACAATGAAATATCTCACGAAGAATTCTACTAAAAAATTACGCGATATTAATAATCTTTCTGTATTTTCTTTAAACAGAGTGTACTTAATTAATCTAACTATAATTATTTCTTACAAGAAAATTACATTCCAATAAAAACTACACATTCCATAGAAAAAAAACTATTAATATCGCGATTATTAATATTCGCAACATCAAACATACAATCAGGAGAGAATATCTCTCGTTCGAAATCAAATTATCATAATGATATCACGTTACACCTCTTCCTATACCCCCAACATTGAAATTGATTAAATTACTTTGAAACATTTAATTTCAACCAAAAAAAATTTACCATTAATATAATTAAATCGAATTAAATAATTTCGAACGAATCGAGCGCCTTCCCAAACCCCTCGATCTCGATCGACGAGCACAATATAAATAACACACGCGCGAGAATCGGGAGACGGAGCGCGGCACGAACCGTTTCCGAGGACGTCCGCCGTACGACTGACGCGCGGCCCAATATATTCGCCGATACTACATGTGCACGTTTCTCTCCCCGTATTTGCAAGCGCCGAATATACAGGCGGGTATCGGGTGCAGCTGCCCGCCATCCTCCTCCGTCATCACCCCCGCCCAATCGCCACCAACCTATCCCCACCCTTCGCCAAACTATTCGATCCTCGCGATAACAATAACGGTGGTAAATGCATTCTTGTTCCAACTACCGAGCCGCGACTTTTCACTTTTTAGGGTGTTAAGGACGAGCTAGGAGGAGGGAAGGTTTATGATAATAGTTGTTGTTTAGGGATAATCGGCTATATACATTTCCTTTAAGATTCCATTCCTGACTTATCATGCGAGTTTTTATTTATATCCAATTTTTTTCTCGATTCTCGAGAAGAGGATTTTAAGGAACGTTTCCAGAGAATTCTTTTCCTTTTTTTTTTGACAATCTTGGAGACGATGAAAAAGATCTATCTATATATTTTAATCAACAATTGGTAATTATAACTCGTTTACGAGAAAAAATACATTCTGATACGTACATGTTCTTATCGTGATGAGATTTGAGTAACGCGTGCCAATACCAATCGATATGAAGTTTAGCATACGCTAATCAATAGCGGAATATTCATGCCCTGATTATGATTATCTTTGTAATTGTAATTTAAAATTAAATCTTCTTTCTTTTTTCTTTTCACTGATTCACTTCGAAATCGAACTGGTTATTTTCAATGAAATATTGGCTATCTAAAATAAAATAAAATGATAAAATTGTTTATTTTCTTTAAACGTTAATATAAAAATTTTACGCTTTAAAATATCAAATTTAAAATTATTCTCTCTAATCCCCGCCACTCGATCGTGATAACACGGTCAAAATATACGTTCGCGCGATACAGTAACGAAATTTACGATGGACACCATCGTTATTGGCCCACCACCATTTTTCCAGGTAATTGATAACACTCCTTCTACTTTACATCGCGTTACAATTTTTCGGGTAATAACAAGACAATCGCGGAGGAGGAAGGTTTCAAGTGTTGACAGGATAATAGAGAAACAGTCCTCCTACTAATTGGATCCTTTATTTGCTAAAAACTGTCGATAGATTTTTCTTCAATAATAAGAAAACTTGTACATTCAATCAAATATTCACTCGAATAAACGCAATCAACAAAATTATTTTATTACACGAATTGAAATTGTACAATTTTAAAAAAGAATCTCCAACTTTTCGACTACGTATCTACGTATGATAAATTATTACCCAAAAAATTCCAAAATTTCCGCCATTCATAATATCCTGAAAAGCTACATTCGTTTCAATACATGTATATGTATCTATTTAATAGTTCGGGGAGGCGGAACGTAAAGAGACGTAGGATAACGTGAAAGCAAGCTCTGTAAGCATGGTACGCGTTTAAATATGGGTTTCGCGTGCACAAATATATCCACTTACACACGATATATTACACGGATACTCGCGTAAGTCATTCGATTCGTAGGAGTCGCGCGACGAAGGAATTGTCGAGAGCGCGGAGACGGGATTTTTCATTTTCCTCCGTCAAAGAAGCGCATTCTATGCAAACGAGCGAATGCGCTCTCCAACATATGTGAAATACAGCCAAACTTTTCGAGATTTCAATTCCTTCATTCCTTCGAGTATATTCCGCCGAGTACGAAAAACGAGAGGCGCATTCTATGCAAATGAACGAATGTACCGACACGACGACTTCACCTGAAAGGTTACCAAAAAAAATGTAGCCAAACTTTCCCGAGGATTTGAAACGTGTTTCTCCTCGAGAGAGTTCTGAAATGATTCGTATTTAAAAAAAAATTATCAAGTGGATTACCAATTTCCTAATTAAAGTTGGGATCAAAGGAGGGATTGAACTCTGGCTTTGGTCACCTCTGCAAAGATTTCCAAAACTATCCTCCATCGATTGAAATTTGGCGTGTTATTTTCATCAATTTACTGCAATGAGAAAACGATGAGAGGAGAGGAGATTAAATCAGAATTAATAAAGATAAAAATTTACTTTCGAAAGAATATCCTCTTCGAGTATTCGTAGAAGAGAAAGAAAAGGAATATTTGCAACAACAACAATTCGGGACGTTCATCGATCGGTTTCGCCTCGCAGCTGCCAACCACGCGTACCGATCATCGTTTGATCGACATTCCCCGAATTGTGATCCGGGATACCGCGAATCCTACGATCTCTGGCGAGAAAGATGCCAGAAATGGCGGCAACGCGTGGTCACCGAAAACGCGTGTCACGAGATAAAGCCGATGGAATTTCCCGTGGGGGATGATATTCCGCTCCTAAGATTACTTTCCTCGAGAAACGGATTAAAACTTGCGTTCCTTCTCTCTCTCTCTTTCTCTTCCCGTTGATGGCCAGTTAATTTGGTGGAGATAAATGAAGGTTGGGGGGAAGCATCGATTAGAGAAAACCGTGGAACAATTGAAATCTGAAGTGAATTCTGAAAGAAGAAGAAATTTGATGGATATTTTTTGTTCTTTCTCGAGTTATGATATAATAAGATAAATAAAGGTTCATATCTGTTATATAAATACTGTTAATTAATTTATTTTAGTGTCTAACATTTAAATTGCATTTAAAAATTAATATAAATTATATCTAATAAAGTAATACGTCTGATAAAAGAAATATTTTGATAAAATAATTTATATATACTATTACTTAACAGTAATTAATTAATTTATAAAATTAATTGCATTAATAATAAATTCGAACAACATCTTCGTTCAATGAATACTTATAGAATTTGGTGCTATCATCAGGATTAGACTAATTAATATTAAATCTAACAATAAAATTCCTAGATTAATCTATTATACAGTATCATATAATTTCAAGAATTTTTCTATTTTTTATAATTATTGTATACTTATCCTCTATTAGATTCGTTAAATCAGATATTTTTAATTTCATAGTTCAAATTTTCAAATAATAAATTGAAAACAAATTTTCTTAATGTCAATTAATTAAATTTATTCCAAATAATAGTTTCAATAACTAAAATTAATTCACGAACATTATTCTCTTTAATTCTAAATATAAATTTAGAATATAAATTTCATTTTATCCAAATAAATTTTATAAACTAAAAAAAATCACGAGTTAAAATTTAAAATTCGCGATGGAGGACGAACAAGTAGAAAATAACTGTATGAAGTAAAATATACAGATATAATATTCGAATAATTTTGAACGTTTCTCGAGACGAATCAAGATACAATAGTATCTTGATAATAGAATCGTATTTTTAACTGCAGACGTCATCTCGCGATTCGCAAACGTCAGTCGAACTGTTCTCTCTCTCCATCTCCCTTAGTCCTAAGCTTATTGTTTCTCGTTTACACGGAAGAACGAAGGCGCCAATTTCTCAGGACACCTGAACAGACGCGACGCGTATCTAATGCTATCAAGGCGCCTCCGCAGAGTCTCGAGAGCACACTCGAACTCTGCCCGAGTAGATTCGAAACCTTTACCGTAATTTCTCTCGCATCATCGTCTTCGACTCGTGCAAAACGATTACTTTGCAAGTAGTCGCTTCATTCGTGCGCTTTATCGAGATCCAATCGATATGAAACTTTCTAACAAACTTTCATTCTTATAACGCCATCTTATAAATTATCGAAAATTGATTTTAAGGATAGGAGAAGGATATCGAGAATTTATAATTTAATTTTTAACAATCGAATTCGAAGCGAAAAAATTAATTTTGCCAACATCTCGTTATTCCAATTTCTAATCTAATATCTCCATTAATTTAGAAATTAATTCCAATTTGGAAAGGAGAGAAGATGTCAAAAGTAAAAGTGGTAAAAATCGTCGGCCGAAAACGGGGATCCTTCGGGAAAATACGCTCCTCCTGGGTATCATAAATTGGCGCAGCTTCGAAATCTATGATCTATCCCAATGACGCCGTATTTTTTGCTCGTTTTTTAGACAAGACTTTATGGATAAAAATTAAATATCCTTATTGAAAAAGAAAAAAAAAAACAGATTTTGATCTCGTAATATTTGTGATCGATAATTCCTCCTCTTTGAATCGTAAAGAAAGAGAAAAAAAAAAAGGAATTAAGACGTTGTTCGATCTCGATGTTTGGAAAAATCTTCGAATATTTATTTTGAAACCCTTTAAAAACCATTTGGATAGAAATTTTGGCTTGTTCGCAAATTCACGTCGAGATTGCCGGCCCCTCCTCGCAAACCGCAATCTATCGCCGATATCATCTCACTTTGTAAGATACGCCCGGGAAACAGAGGATGGAGGGACGTAAAATATATTTACGAGCCAACGAAAACCCATTACATTGAACACTGAAAAGAAATACTTTTCGCCAAGTGCTGTATATTACAATTTTATCATACTTTCCAAGGCGGACCAACTATCCCCTTTTCGAGAGTAAGCGAGATTAAATGTCGCGAGATTTCTCTAAATTATCGTCTCCGGCTCGGATTTGTTTTTAAAACAAATCTTAAACTTTTAAAATTTCCCATCGATATACTTTTTTTCCAACGATTGATCAAAAATGAAGATTCCCAAACTCATCTTCCAATTCTCTTCACCAATTACATTTCTCAATTAATCGAGAATAAAAATCACTTTCGATGAATGCATTCAAAAAGAAAAAAATTCCCAACGAATTCGTTCTATTAAGAAGAACTAAGAGATACTCGATAATGCGCTCTTATTCAAATGTTGATCACTCGTAGCGATCGACGAATGGATGATGATAAGCCGGCAGCATCCATTCGCCGCTGTAAACCGAAGCGGAAGACGATCCATTCAATGGATCCGCTCGCGAAATGCTTAATTACGAGGAAGCTTCGAGTTGCGAAGCTGCGACGACCGCAATCCCCCAACAATAAATGGGAAATAATCAATTAAAACCAAGCTATTTCCTCGGCTTTCCAAATAAACCTGGAAACAACGATATTCGATTACGCGAATTAAAATAAGAAACGTGTTGCATTATACTAATCAGGCCATCGTTTAGTTGATCTATGCACAGATTCTTGCATCGAGATGAAAACTTCTTCGTAACAGGAAAGAACGATTTCCAGATTCGTCTGTAACAATAGAAGATTGATAAATGTTTTTTTAAACTGATCAATTTTTACTTTAAAAATTGTGTTGATACTTTTTTTCTTCTGTCGCGATTTAAAATACGAATATTAACTTCTTTCCTGCATATTAATATTAATTGGCAAACGTTAACAAATTAAATTCCGCGAATATACGCAGAAATTGCTCGTATAAAATCGTGATATTAATTACGTCGTGTCGTAAATAAATTATTAGCTAAGATAAAATTAAACGTACATTTCACCAATTCTATGTTGAATATTATATATTCTTCGTTGCTCGGATATTTATTTTATACTTTAATATTTAATTCGATGTACGTAGCTTGGAAAATTATTTTGGCGGTCTCTTTGCAAGATTGCTCTGGATTCCGGGGAGATTTTCAATTTTTCGTTTCCAAATGGGGAAAAAAGCGGCGCCATATTTAAGGGTACATCGAGAAACATCCATCTTACCTTGCAAAACATAGACCGGATTTTTCTCCCGATTTTTCGTCAAAAGTAACCACTGCTTCCGATAATTTGTCTTGTCGGCTAGGATCTTGACAATTGAACACGACTGACCAAATGTCCAGTCGCGAAACTTTATCGATTACTCTCGGTTCATCGACGAAATATATTAAAAGCAAAATATTCGCGATGTAATTATCGATTAATCGAATATCAGAGTGCGGGGAAATGATCGAAATCGTTTTCAATTTGCATCGAAAATATTTTCTTAGAGAATGTTGTATTATTTCCCTTCCAAGGTTTGATAAAAACTATTCGATTCTACGAGAAAGAGTATCGGAATCGAGTGTAAAAACAGGCGGATTATCGAGCGAAACGACGAATAGAAGGTGAGTGACAGATGAGGACGTGGATGTTCCATCATCTTCGTTCTCGTGTCGCGTCGATGCGCGAGCTTTGCGCGGCTAAACGATTAATTCGTCCCGTTCGCCGGACTTATCGGTGTTATCGATTACCTGTGTCACTGGGATTGATTGAAGATTGCCGACGATCCATCCGAAAGCTAATTAGAGTCTTCGTCGAGTCATCGGGCGCACGAAAATGGCGTTCGAAATCGTTCTCGGTTTGTATCCCGAAATAATTTATGACCTGATCCGGGCCGAGTTTCGTGCTCGTAAATCAGACGCTACTTTTTTCTCCGCGAATTGTTGCTCGGAACAGTTTCGCGTCCAAGAGAAAAAAAATAATTGTATTCGCCAGCGATCGGGAAGATTACACCGTGGAGCCGGATTTTTTTCCAGTTTTACAGTTATCTTCCGACAATATATATGTATAAGGTGATACAGTTTTGATCTCTGCGTTTTTTACTTTTTCGAGAATAAACACGAAGCTATACAAAAAAACATATTATACAATATACTTGCTACAACGATTCGGAGAAAAGGGTATTCTTTACGAATATAAATGTATTAAAACTAGAAAAACTTTGAACCGCTGTAACTCCGAGGATAGTGACTTCCGGTCAACGAGTGAACGCTCGTTGGAAGCGCGGAACTTTCCTCTTTAAAATGGTTTTCGGTTCATCTCGATACGACTTCCGGTTCCCGAGATATCATCGTGTAAAGAAAAAGTAATTTTTATTCGTTTACCTTGAACCTGATCAAACTTTATTAAAATTTGGAAAACTTTGAACCGCTGTAACTCCGAGGATAGTGGCTTCCGGGCAACGAATGAAAGCTCGTTAGAAGCGCGGAACTTTACCCTTTAAAACGCTTTTTCATTTATTCCGATACGACTTCCGGTTCCCGAGATATCATCGTGTAAAGAAAAAGTAATTTTTATTCGTCTACTTTGAACCTGATCAAACTTTATTAAAATTTGGAAAACTTTGAACCGCCGTAACTCCGAAGATAGTGGCTTCCGGGCAACGAGTGAACGCTTATTGGAAGCGCGGAACCTTCCCCTTTAAAATGGTTTTCGGTTCACCTCGATACGACTTCCGGTTCCCGAGATATCGTCGTGTAAAGGAGAGCGTAATTTTTAATCGTTTACTATCTCCATCCTTGCCGCGGATTCGGACCTCTCGCTCGCGCCTCGCCTCACTGACCTATCCCAAACAAACGATAAACACGATTCCTAGAAATAGCATTTCCAGGAAAAATATTTAGGTCAGTAGGACACGGGCCTACTCTGCAATGTATTGACCATGGATACTTTGAATCGTTGTATCTCGGGAACGGATCGAGATATCGGGATAAATCAAAATGCAATTTCAACGGCATGGATTCCTCTATTCCCCGAGTGAATTTTAACGACAAAATTTTGAATCTCTCCTCACTATTTTTACGCGTAAAGAAGAAAAGGACAAATTTCATTTCGTTTCAACGAAAATTTTCAATTTCTTCGACGATTTTTGATACGAAAAATCGAAATTTTATTTATAATTATCGCGAATACGATGGTGGAGACTGTACTTTTATTACGACGACACATTTTCTATACGTCAATTACGATATCCGAGCACGTTTCAATTTATACAAAAATCTATTTATCAGGTTCGATAAAAGGTGTTTTAAAACATCCTCGAAAGCAAATATACTCGAAAAAGAAAAAATCTGTGAATACAAAGGATTAAATACCGGGCGCGATAGTCTCCAGGAGGAAATTTCATTTGCAAATGGAGATGGAACAACGCGTATACCTTTACACATATACATACACTGCTGAGAAACTGGTAGCGCAGTGAAATTGCCGCAACCTTTTCATTTATCGCCTCTATATAAAATTATCATAGAAGCGTGAGAAATACAAGAGATTGGCGAACGACAAATTGAACGCGAGCAGCGTAGCTGGAATAAAAGCAAAAGGCGACCGAGGCGCGCTACTTATCCGGAAGCTAAATCCTTTGTTAAAATATTTGCACGGAACCGGAAATGGGACGAGCAAGATTCGTCTAGCGTGTTACAAATTCGCATAGATACCTCGCGTTCGTGACTGGAATTAATCTAATCGCACGCCTTCTACGTACACCGTGTCGCGTTTCGTTCGAGAATAAAGGAAAAATATACAATCTCCAACAACGATCAATTAGGATTTTTATCCTAATTCCATCGACCACTTTTACAATTTCCACGATTCTATCCTTGTACAATTTCGAAGAAAAAAAAAAGAAAAAGTAAAATCAACTTTTCATAAATATCAAAGTATTTGCAATTCAATAACAATTTGGAAGAATGGACGTACGTGTTAAGTATAATTATCGCGATATTATTGTTCCTCGGGATATAATACGGGAACGAGACACGTATTTCGTAAATTAACATATTGAACACTGATCCCATCCCTAATTCATGTTCCACGCGTAGATGAAATACGATAACAACGTGGACAATTATCGATAATATATCGTTGACAAATGCGAAGCAATGGAATTAACGTTGGATCGAATTACGAACAGACGATTTCATACGCATCCCATTAAACCCGTGGGCGCAAGGAGGAGAGGGAAAATAAATGGCGCAAGGGTTGTTTTCCTTTTTATCGTTAATTAAAACACTATATATATATATTTTATATATATATATAGTATTTACATATAGTATTTTTCTCTCGAAAGAGAAATATCGATGGGGGAAAAAAAAACAGACGGAGAGAAAGAGGGAAAAGAGAATGAAACTGTGAATTGTTCGGTCTTTGTTTGCGATGGAGGACAAAAAAGGGGAGGGGGGAGGAAGCGGACAGGAAACGGACACAGTCATATTAATTAATGGAGTATGTCGCGTAATTAACGTTCGTCCGTGTGTGCGTTGGCCGGTTATTTTTCTACGTACGAGAGGTAACAGCGAATCAACCGGGATATCCGCTCTCCCGTTTCTGTTTGCTTATATATTTACGCGGATGTAAAGTTTCGCGTGTTTAAAACGGGGATGTACAACTACGTGTTCTTCCTCTTCTTCTTCTTCTTATTCTTCTTCTTCTATTATTTTTTAGCTTTCGAGCGAGCAAATCTTTGATGATGTATCGTTCTTTTCGAATCGTCACAATTTCAATGATTTAACCTACGCAGAGAAATTTTGTGGATAGATTATTAACATTTTATTAACATAATTTTTATTTTTATATATCTAATGATAATTCATTTCTATGATTCAATTGAAGATAATATAACTACGTGTTTTTCTTCTTCTTCTTCTTCTTATTCTTTGATGACGTATCACGTGCTCGTATCATTCTTTTCAAATCGTCACAATTTCAATGATTTAAATCTAATTTTGTGGATGAATTATGCGTTTTATTACACAATTTTTATTTTTATATATCTATGGTAATTCAATTATTTCTATGATTCAATTGAAGATAATATAACTACGTGTTTTTCTTCTTCTTTTTCTTCTTATTCTTCTTCCATTATTTTTTAGCTTTCGAGCGAGCAAATCTTTGATGACGTATCGTTCTTTTCAAATCGTTACAATTTCAATGATTTAAATCTAATTTTGTGGATGAATTATGCGTTTTATTACACAATTTTTATTTTTATATATCTATGATAATTCAATCATTTCTATGATTCAATTGAAGAAGATAATATAACTACGTGTTTTTCTTCTTCTTTTTCTTCTTCTTCACAATTTCAATGATTTAATCTATGCAGAGAAATTTTGTGAGTTTTATTACACAATTTTTATTTTGGATATATATCTAATGGTAATTCAATCATTTCTATGATTCAATATGATGGAAAATTATATTTTCCAATCTTCCTATTAATTTTCCTCGTCGAAATTAACCTCGTAAACACGTCACGCCAATGCTCCAATATTTCGTATCAATTATTCCGAATTTGAACTTCGAAAATTCTAAAACTCCCCCTCTCCTCAAATTCCAACGAGGTTCGAAAAGTTTGAACAATCGAAACGTGAAACGATTCGTAATATAATTACACGTCTACGCGTCTATATACAAATTTCCATTCGCTCTTGTGTGTCGGAGGAGACATTAAATTAAAGCAATCGGCCGAAATGAAATACTCTGGCCCCCGGTTTATACACGCTTTGGATATGCCCAAACTCTGCGAGCGAAATGAAATTTATCAAGTCGAGGGGTTCGATGGAGAGAGGGAGAGGGAGTGCATTACGTCGATGAACCCCCAACTTTCCAACCACTCGAGATTTTTAAGTATCGTAAACGATTTTTCTCTCCGCTCGTTTCTCCCCTTTTTTTGCTTTTGTTTCTCTGTCCCCTCTTTTTTTTCTTTTTTTTATAACTTTTTCACTTTTAATCCACTTTGCCATTTTTTATTAGAGGTCGTGGCACGCTCATTCGGGTAAAAGCGACCGCTTTATGTCGCGGTCGAACGACCCGCGGCGATAAACGAAATAAACCGATGGTTTGTACTTTTCTCTTCCTTCCTTTCTTTATTTAGGTTGCAACTCTGTGAATTAATTCTTAAAAAAAAGTTTCTTCTTTTTCCTCTCGAAATCTTTAACGGCCAAGTTAATTGATCCTAAATATCTCGTAAATTATCTTCATTCGAGAGGCAAGATCGAGATATTAAATTTTGAAGAAAAAAAAAGTTCCTATTCAAATGTACATTCAAATCTCTTTATATATTTCTTTACAAATTTTGAAATTAAATATTGAATTATTCAAATTTCTTTTCTAACCTGAAGAAGAAACTCGTTTGAAAATAAACCTCTAATCCAAAAATCGAGCTACTGAAAAAAAAGAGTTCCCATTCAAATCTCTTTATACACTTTGAAATTAAATATTGAACGCGTAAAAAAATAACTAATCTCTAATCTAATCCAAAAATCGAGCTACTGAATTCGAAGAGAAATTTCAAACGAAGAAATCCCGAAAGATCTCCAATATCCATCTTCATGATTCCAATTAAACTAACGTATCCTATAACACGAAATTACAAATTAATAATGAAAAATATTTTCGAGATCGAGAATCGTAAAAATCGAAAGATGTATATACGTACGATTCGATAAATCCAACGTTTTAAAATAAACGTAAACGGGAGGAGGAGGGAGGAGGCGGAAAGTCACGGTCGACCGACAACTGCCGCCATCTACTCGGCGGCAAAGAAAAACAGGTGGTAGGAGCGACGCCAGACGTCGTTGCCGGTGCCGATCCGTCTCCACGGCCGCGATGTCGACGACACACACACACACACACACACACACACACACACACAGTGCCGCCGGAAGAGGGGCATTGAGCGCATCAATGCTTCCGGACGTGCACGCTCCTCGCAGTTTCCTGTCCGTTATGCGAGCCAAGTTGTAGAGCGGAAAAAGCGAGCACGAGTGCTCCGCTGCCGGCCAACATTATCATATTCCGTGCGATTCTAACGTGTTTTTTTCTTTTTTTCTCTCTCCCCTACAACGTGGTTAATTAAATAACGCGATTAACCGAAATTTTTCCCTTCCTGTGATATTGTGGAGAATTTTATTTTTATATAAAATGATGAAAATTTTGAGAAATTTTGAACTTTCTCCAAGTATAGTTTGGATCGATTGGAATTATTGAGTTGATGAAAAGAAGAAATCAATCACTACGAATTCGGAACATAATATATAGAGATGTGAAATTCGATCAAGAAAATGAAAGAATATGGTAAAAAAAAATTGACAAGCACGATATTTATATTATTGCGATGCGAGTTAAGGAGGTTGCATATTGAAAACAAAAAGAAAATAAAATGGGCGATATAAAGGGAATTGGAAGTTGGTAATTGGTCTTTGATGCGAAATATTTGCGGATTTCCATGGCGAGGAAGGGCTATTGAGAGAGAAGCGTCGTATCTTAAAAAGATCAAAGCATATCCGTTGTCCGTGAAATTGAAAATATCGTCCAGCAAGCCTTGGAGAAAGAGCAAAGAGCCTGCTTTATAATCCCGGGATACTAACTTCTCGGATCCCTTTTTTAGCTGCGAGCCTTCAAGCACCCTTGAAACTTCGTTTAAAAACTCAAACTACGTTCTTTTTCGAAACGATCGATTTATTTCAGAGAGACAAAACTCGTTAGAAATTTTCCGCAAATTTTTCCTTTCCTCCGAATATTCTTTTTTTCCTTTTTGGAAATGATTCCAAGGAAATTTTCCTCTTTATACTTTGTGCCAATAGTAAAGAGAATTTGGAAATATTATTCACTGAATAATAATAATAAAAGTTGAAATTATTTCTCAAGAGAGAAAATCATATAATCGAATCTATATCGATTGTTTCTTCAGAATTTTAAACCAGGTAAGAAAAGAACAATTGTACCTTGATTCGTTTATACCTGATGATCGAGGAATTCCATGGCCTCTGAACTTACCTGTAACAAAAAATATAGAATGTAAGTTGAAGAGCAAGTAACAACAATAGAAATACAAATTTGAAACAAGTGAATCCACTCGAGATGAATCGATTGTTTCGCGGATGATCCGATTAATTTATTAATTATTTTACACAAATTTTTGGTAGAAAGAAAGAGTATATTCAGAATACCAATTTGAAGACAAAAAGTATCTGAAACTTTGGTTTTGAATAATCTTTAAAAAAAGAAAGAAAAAAATTGGTACAAAAATGACGATACAAGAAGGAAGAACATCTCGAGAAGATATTAGGTCTTAAAATATTTTATATACTCGCGGTATAAAGTCACAGGTGTAATTTCCGGAATTATAAGCATATTCACAATGTAATTACATTCATACATGAAATACCATATTCCCCTTCTCTGCCCGTTGTAATTTATATTGTAGTAGAGACTGCATTCTTCCCGTAATAGGTTTGAGAATATTCCAAATTGCATTTATCTTTGGTATTACGAATTAACAACTCGCGGTTATTAACAATTCCCGATTAAATTGCAAATAAATCATAAACGTGTATTTTTTGAATACATATATATATGTATGTATATATAATTTATTTAACGATGAGAAAACTTTCTATTTTTCTTTTTTTTTTTTCTTTTCATAACTTTCATAACTTCGATCGTTAAAAATTTCATATTGTCATCTTGCATTCTCGAGAATGATGACCGCGAAAGCGGTAGATGATAATTTATCTCTGAAAAATCTTTCAATCATAATCGATTGAAATCGATACCAATAATTTTAGGAATTAATATTTTCCTCTTCAAATTGAAATCGAAAATTATCCATAATCCCGTATCATTCGGATGATTTTAGATATTCGGGAATATCAAATATGTTGCGCTTCGTCTGCAAAAAAAAGAAAAAAAATGAATAAAAATTGTCCCCGACGAGTTTCTAGGCTAGGAGGAGGAGGAGAAGGCCGTAGAACGACCCTGACACGCTTCCAGATCTCATCTAAGTGGCGATGGCTGCACCATCCATAGTCGTTTGCATATCACATCATAAACATAGCTCCCTTCCCCTTCTTTCTTAATTACGCTACATTTTCCAGATAGCCATTTTTCGAAAAAATCTTTTCAAAAACGATATTGTTAATTAATTTTTACGCGAATGTCGAAATTTTTTACATTATTCGATCTAATATTTCAACAATTTGTTTCGTATAATAAAAATCCGTTTCGTTGTTTCGTGATTTTTGGACGTTTAAATTTTCGACGAATCTATCTTTGTTTTCTAAAGCAAATATTTATAAAGAAGGGGAAAAGAAATTTAATTTTATTTAATTTCATCGTTATCCTCAATTTCGTTGTTTATTTTAAATCTACCAAAAAGTCCTATCGAAATAACACAACGTATATATTTTTACAAATATTCGCGGTTAAATTGAACAGTTCGAATCGGCACTTGGAGATGAATCAGAGGGTAAGGTAGATTAATTTACCGACCGAGGAAAGTTAGAGAGAAAATATCCAATTTAATAACTTGGCCCTTGGAAATCGAGAAGTTCGAACAAGTAATTTAATCGAGGAAAAACTATAAAAGTGAAATTTTCCCCCCGGACGGGAAAGTTTGCAACATTTTCAAAACTATTCTCGCCGCGAATCCGAAGGGATGATCGATTAAAAAGTTAAGAAGTTGATTCACGCCCGTTCGTCATTGTCCCAGCTGAAAACTTGGTGATGAACGTCGCCGCGCGTTAATCTTTTTTCCCCGCGACAAAGGGGAAACAGAGCGGAAGGACGCGAAATGATTTAAAAGAATTATAAAGCCAATATAAGTCTTGGCTTACGTACGATCCATCGATCCTGCTGAGATCGTTAAAGTTGGCCCACATCGATCACGGTTAATGTTTCTTGGACAAATGCCACGACTGGGGACATTGTGTATTGCTGGCAACGATTTGAAACCCGCCTTAAACCGTAAATTTAAATTAATTGATGAAAACTAACGAATAATAATAATACATTATAAGAATTGGAAGAATATAAATGGATTTTTAATTTTCAATATATATAAAGTATCTCTCATTTCCTACATTATTTATGAATATTTAAGCGAGGATTAGAGATACCTAATCTAACTTGCGTAATCTATGTAGATCTGTTCTGAACCGAATCTAATCACAATTTAATCTAACTTAGATTTACTAAACCTAGCTTAAACTTAACGCAAATATCAATCTTGCATCAAAGATACTTTTCGTATTTCACGATTAGAAGAGATACAAAGAAGAAAACAATGACCGCCATGTTGGAATCTAACCTCAAAAATTGCCTCGTCCAACCAATAATGTAATTTTTAACGACTAATGCTTTCAAATTGCTCGCGTCAAAGGGAAAAAGAAGAAGAAGAAGAAGAAAAAATTACTCTGTATTATCTTTAATTACGCAACCATTTTCTCCGGAATGCGTAACAACCGACGCATTAATCATTCGTGGGCGCGCGCGCGTCCAGTTTTATTTTACACGGAGAGAGAGAGAGTAACGACACCTCGCGAATGAAGATTTATGAACAAATCTCTGCGTATCCCCTTCTCGAGCCATCGAGTTTCGAGGCAATTAGAGCTCGAACACTTCCTCAGACCCTTGCCAGAGGCTCTATATTTTCACTGTGCGACGTCGCGCCTTCCTTTGGGACAGATAAAAAAAGAAAACGTTATTTCTCACACTCGTTCTCCCTAATCGCGATCTCCGCGATAATTAATTAATATAATTCGATAATAATTTCAACGAAATTAATTAATTTATACGAATATCACGATACTTATTGCGAGAGAGCGAGAAAAGAAACACGTCCGTGCCGCTCCGTGTCCGGGAAACGACTCCGATTAAATGTATACACTTCGAATACCAATAACAATGTCGATGTTATTATTTCTATATTCCGCGCGACTTTCGATAATCCGCTCGTAACAATACCGCAATAACAACACGAAAGTACGATATAATTCAATCGTCCTTTCGTACGATTAAAATTTCTGTATACTTGTGTTTTCTTTTTAAATCGTGCTGTATACTGTATACTGTTCGTTTATTTTTTTTAAAAAAGCGACAATAATTATTTTTTATCGATTTTTTCGTGATACGAAGAATATTCGCATCGAACCGCGGCGTTGCATCGAAAGTCTGCCGATGAAGAGTCGAAGCAACACGCTCGTGACATCTAGCGGATATCTCGAAAGTTGCATGCACACGGGTCCATCTTACCCACGAGCTCCATGCCAGGAGAATTAGCCTGAATCCGTGCAACGAAAGCCACGAAAACAAATAGATAGAAAAGTATATTTCATATTCGGATCGAATCCATTCCATTCTCCCAGCCTGAAACGAAATATCGAAATGGGGATCGTAGAATTTGGCTTTCGATCTCTCTCGCTAATTATCCCTTTCGCAAACGATTTTATCGGGTTTCCACGAACGTCCCGCCGCGAATTTCACCGGCGAAGCTTACTCCTCGCCGCTCATTTGATATTTAAACGAGGCTTTAAATCGCGATTCGCGATTCGAAATCGAATATCTGAATAAACTAGCCGTGCTTTCTCTTACGTGGAATCTCGATTATCGGAATCAAACTCTCTATTGTTAGAATATCTTGTTATTCGCGTGTGCATATCGTGTACCATTTTCACGATATTATTTTATACGATGGTTATTCGAAATTCGAGAATTTGATTAAAGCGTCGAAGAAATTCGATTGTCTTATTACAGAGAGTTTAATTAATGAAAAAATATTCTTTATCCGAGAATATTCTAAAATGTACTCTTGTTAACACAGTTATCTCTCTCTATCAGTTTCGATGATCGAGGTTCTGTTTGCACAAGGCTCCATTGTGAATTCCAATTGGAACGAGTATATGTACCAATAGCGGGGAGTGTATTTGTAGGATTGGAGGGCTGTTTTGCGAATTATCCATTTAATTTCCATCCCAGGGTGCTCGAGGAGATTATTCGAGATAAAAGCGGGAATGAATTGAATTGGGATCAATTTTTATTTGGAACGGAGAGCGAATAATTAGCCGAGATAGAATAATTTGAAGTAAAGATGAATTTTGTACAGACGAATATAAATTCTTTTCTATTTTTTTTATCATTAAAATAAATAATCATCAAAATAATCCCAAGATACAAGATATAATTATTTCTTCTTTTTAAAATAAAATGAAATAAGCTATCATTTAAAACAACATTTATGCATTAAAATTGAAATTGGAAAAAATAGATTTTCTTTTTCTAAATAATTATATATATATATGTATTAAAAAAAGTACATGCATAGTTTGATAGAAATGAAAGAAAGGAAGAGAATACAGGATTTTGGAATTAATAGCGTACGCGGCCGATTGTTTGATCGAATAATTAACAAAGATGCTATCGTTGCAACCCCATTGCGGATTGACGTGTCTATTCAAGAGTAACGACAGCAATTCTCGTAGAACAATGCCAGGTGGTCCTGTCTCAGCCTCGAAAGCGACAGTTCAATCTACGATCCACGACGAGGGTGTAATTAAAATTCGCCATCGCGGTTTAACGTACGACGTCCGATTTTCCGTCGGTGGAATAGGTTAAAAATAGGAAATGTAACGGATTTGAAACAATTTAATAATTTAAAAGTAATTTTTAATAGCAAAAATTCCAATTTGTTAATTGTTCTGATATAATTCCATCTTTTTCTATATTTTCTTTCTTTTTCAAGGAATTATACTTTTAAGTATCTCAATTTAAAATTTTAATATAGTGATTTCTTGATAATTTAAGATATTTTAAAATATATCATCATTTCATAAACACAAGTTTATGTATCTTCTTATTATTTCCACAAACTGATAATGATATAATTAATAAAATTGCTGTAATAAAAAGTGATCATGGAAATAGTGAAATTTGATCGTAATTTAAAGAAAAATTTTTTATTATTATAATTGTAACTATTAAATTTAATGATCCTATAATTGATGAAATTCCTGATATATGAAGGGAAAAAATTGCAAAATCAACTGATGGTGATGAATGATATAAATATGTTGATAATGGTGGATATACTGTTCATCCAATCCCTGGTCTTACAATAAATATCTTTATCAAATTTGAAGCAAGAAAATTCATCATCATCATCGTGAAATTGCCATTACAATAGATTATTTCGAACTAAAGTTTAATATTTCTTTTTCATCTCGATCCGAAATGAGTATCGAGCTCAATTTAAAATTTTAATATAATGCTTTCTTGATAATCGTTTAAGATATTTTAAAATATATCATCATTTTATAAACACAAGTTTACGTATCTTCTTATTATTTCTACAAACTAGAATACAAGAAATATCTTTATCAAATTCGAAGCAAGAAAATTCATCATCATCGTGAAATAGCCATTACTTGAAAACTGGACGGTATTTTGAGATAGATTACTTCGAACTGAAGTTTAATATTTCTTTTTCACCTCCAATCCGAAATGAGATTTGTCCAGTGTTTCTGGTTTGGAAAGGGGCTGATACTTTGTCAGAATCGCTCGTTCTCGATATTTCCAACGTCGAATCGTTGTTGGCAGCCGCTACTTCCCCGGCATTATGTAAGATTACTGGAATGCACGTGTAACCGGATAACGAAGCTGATCTGGAAATGCGGCGACATTAATCTCGACGCTGCCACGGATCATTGTGCGCCTACCCGAGTTAAAACCTTATTTCCTTGCGTACGTTTGCTTTGTGAAATTGAAAGAAAACAGATTACCAAGAGAGATGTCTATCTATCCAGCAACACAAGTGAATTTTAATCCCTCGAATAATAATAACTTCTTAAACTATCATCGATCTGCTTGGCCAGAATTTTAAAAAACGTTTTCTACGATCTACCACGTGATTATTAACCACATACAATGATATACAAAAATATATAATCTTCGTTGTAATTTGTAAAATCGATTACACCTTTTACACTTTTTTAAATACATCGAAACAATCGCGTTTCATCGAATTCTTCGAACGTTTCAAAAAATCCCTAGCAAATCGTGCAATCGGTGTTCCCTTATCAATCGTCGCGATCGAACGAAGAATCGAAAGAGAGAGAGAGAGAGAAAGATGGCCGTCTTTCTCGAGCACACGCGGAAATAGATGCACGTTCGCGTACCAATACGAAGGCAAAAGAGTGCCATAGCCGGCGGCTAGGCCGTTTCCCGACCTTGCCAAGCGGGATTCCTTAGACGCGAACAACTTGGCCATTTTTATCGCCCGTTTCCTCCATCTCCTCCTTTTTTCCACCTTTTTTCCCCGCCCTGCTCCTCTTCTCCGAGCGAGAGAAGAAACAGGGAACCCTTCGCGTGTGTAATTTATTCTTGTTGGATTATCGCGGTCGACGTCGCGTTTAATCACGCGACTCGAAAACCTCGTTAAGGAAATTAATTTTCCTTCCTTCCTTCTTCTTCTTTTTTATCCTTTTGCAGAGATGGAATTATCCGAAATTGAATCGGTGATTAATCGTCCACTTCTTTTCCAGTTGCGTTATGTATGCGATTCGCGAAAACAATTAATCCAATCTCCAATAATTGGTACCACTGTCGTCGAACAAGATAAAATATCCTTAGAAAGGAAGCATCTTGTAAAAGTTTCCTTGCTCTCTCTCTCCTCGTTTCTCCTTTTATTTTAATTATCGCACGAGATATTCGCGTTTTTTTTCTCGAGGCAAAATGGAAAGGAACGTCTCTCTTTTGTATAAAAGTTTCGATAAAAGGACGATGGTTCGATGGGAGAAACCGAGAAACGGCTAGCCGCGAAATCGAATCCTAGATGGCGAAAAGAAAAAGGAAAAAAACACGACACAAGAAGGCGAATCGTGTCAAGAAACTCCTCGCCTTGTCCCCGCTCTATTTCTCCTCCTCTGGAATCTCTTGAACAACCGTTTCACCATTTTCTGTGGAAAATTTCGCGAGAACGAGTGAACGGGAAAGATTGTCGAGCGAAAAACTTTTCACGGGGAATCGATACGTAATCTCTCTCTCTCTTTCCTCGTTCGAGGCTTTGTTTGGAAATTGATGATGCGTTTGAAGGAAGTATAAAAAAAAAAATTAACAATTTATATTCGTAGAATAATTTAGACGAAGATAAAGATTGGGATTCTGGAAGATCGATTAAAAGAATTAATCCCAGTAATTAAGTTTTTAATTGATTTGAATTTTAAATTTCGTATCGAAACAAATAATTTTCTTTTCCTACAAAACGTATCTCTTATCTCTTTTGATTTTCTAGTTCGTCTGCTTTTGATAAAAACATCTATGAATATGTAGAGCGTAACGAATTATATATAGCAGCGATCTTCTTCAAACACTCTATTCTCATTCTAAATCTTTATTGCTCCTTTTTCAACTGCGAGACTCCCTTTCTCCAAAAATTTCTCCAAAATCCTCCCTTAACGCCTCTCGTCGAGAATTATCCCCCCGGCGGGATAACATCGCGGTGAAAACAAACGTCCTTGAGCGTGCAGCGTTAAGAAACCTCTCGTTTCTCGCGTATCTAAATCCATGACGAAATAACGGGTCGTATTGGATGGCAGAAATCGAGAGAACCGGTAAGCCTTAGGCGGGGCGAGCGTGTAAAACGAGCGTCCATAAAGCCGTGGACTCGACTGTCCACCGCGGTACACCGTCGATTTTACGATTCTAATCACGCGGCCGGCTCGGGTGAGATATACGATCGCCGATCTGAAAGGGAAATCGAGCGTACGACACGCTTCCAACAACAGATTACTTGGACGATCGGGCAGCGGCGGTTTTGCGACGTTTCAAACCACTGAGTCTGCCCAGATACAGAGACCTTCCCTCCTCCTCCTCCTCCTCCTCGTCGCTTGAATTTCTGCTTCTTATTTATGGCAACAAATTGAGGCAGCAGATCTCTCTCGTTCGAAGGAGGGGGAAAAAGTGGCGCGAACGGCTCGCGCCTCGCGCGCATGCGCAGTCCATTCCTAACCTATAAATAAGAGGGATCGCGAAGAGTTGAATTGTTCGTTTTGTTCGAGGAATTATTATGACAAATTTGTCGCGAAACGAGAAGAGTTTGTTGGAAAAGTTTGTTCAAGTTGAAGTTTATTCGTTGAATTAATTTTAAGATACGATTGTGTATACTTCGATTGAAATTTCTCGTGGTTCAAGGTTCGAAAAACGATGACACTCGATGAAGAAACACTAGAAAATACGCCATATGCTAGTCCAATTAGGCGATTCGGTGAATTGGACGGGACCACGAGGCTTCCACGAAATGCGATTGTTGCGAAATGCTATTAGCCAACTGACCCCTGTTCGTGCACGAAAGAACATTTGAATTGGATGGACGGAAACGAGTGTTGCACGCGTGTTTCACGAACGGTGGTTTCAAGGTTTTTTCAGATTCGTTCACAACTTGAAAATTTCTCTCCAGTTCCGAGAAGATATAACTCGATTCTTTAAGATGTATCTTTCTGATGATTCTTTATTTCTCTTTTCCAGTCTCCATTTTTCTTTCAAAGCTTAAGTTAATCTTTTAAGGTAAAATATAATGAAATATTAATTGTCGAAATATCCATTATCCAATATAAATATACAAATAAAATCTTTTTCGATGAAAATTCAATTAAGCGATCTTTCCAAATATTTAAAATTATTTCGATTAATTAAAAGATATTACTGATTGGAAAATTCTATTATCTCTACAAATTCCAATAAATTCCAATCTCGGAAATCGACCAAAAAATTCCCCAAAAAATATTAAAAATTCCTTCCCCTCATTCGCCAATTTTTCGAAAAACTCTGACCTTGGAGAGAGGGAAAGAAAAGAATCCAAGGCGAGTTTTTTCTCGACAATATAATCAATTCTCCTACCCCGAAAAAAGTGGGAGAGCACACACGTATGCGGCTGGAAAAACGGATGCGGCGGGGAAACTTTCACGGTCCTCGCGCTCCGCTCTTGTTTGAAAACCACTTGACTCGATATATTGCGCGCCGTTCCACGGAAATGCTTGCCACGTTTCGAGAAACGGGGCCTCCTCCATCCATCCACCGGGTCACCGGTTGACGAGCCGTTACTCAGCCGAAGAAAATCGCCAAAAAACCAATCCGTTTGTCGGAAGGAACGGAGAAAACTATACGCGAAAATTCCCTAGATTGATTATTCGTGTCGTGTTGTTCGACATGAAGAATCACGATTTTCCTAATAATAACAACAACACGTTATTTATATATAATTCGAGAGAAGAAAGTAAGAAGAATATCATAATTTTTAATAATATTGAACGATAATAATCAATTTAGTATTTAATTAATTAGTAATTTGGATATCGATAATTCGATTTAAATTATTGAATAATATTCCGGTACGATTCTATCCAGATACAAGGAATAACAATTCTTCTTCTTCTTTTTTTCGATTTGTAGAAAACGAGTTGTAGAAAAAAAAAACTAATTACAATATTGAAATTGGCTGTCTCTCTGATTAGATAGGAACGTAGTGTCGATAAGTAATTATGCTGCGCAAGCGAAGAAAAAAAGGTGCGGAATAAGATAAATTTAAAAAAAAAAAATAACTTTACTTTAGTAGGGAAGAAGAAGAAGAATATTAAATATCATTTAACGATTTACAAACTCGTAAAAGGCACGCACTCGCGATTCCAACGCGTTTCATTATAATACGTGTGACGATCATTTGGGGGACGCGGCGTTGAAAAAAAACGTCGAGAAGAAGAAGAGAAAGAGTATTATTTCATTATTCGACGGAAACTCCAACGTATTGGATCCCGGGAGTGCAGCTATTTATATAAAACCAGATCCCAGGCACAATAGCAACTTTCTACTCCTACACGGTGGGGCGCGTGCAGCACCTCGCTGGACCTCGCGCGTTCTCCCTTCTCCTCCCCCCTCCCCTGAGATCCCCTCTTGTCAACTCTCAACTCTGTCCAAGTTTTCCATCGAAATACTTCTCGCTTCATCTGAAAAATTATTTATTAATCAATCGAATTGGCGAGAATTAATTTTGTAGAAGTAAAACGATTGATGAAGAAGAGGAAAAGAAGATATGGAGAAAACGAGCAAAGTTTTTTTGAAATGAGAAAAATGTTTTCAGAAATCACTCCGTTTTCAATTTCGCCTATCGAATCGCGATTCGACGCATCACCCCCTCCCCCTCTGAAGTATATCGTCCACCCATTCCGCGATTCGTCGCAGTTTACCGGCTAAGAAACGGGAGGATATTCTTCAATTTTACGCTCCGAAGCCGGGTTTACTACCACCTAGTTTCCGATAAAATCCAACCAGAACCGACTAACACGGCTGCAAGAGGTGATCCTCTCTCTCTCTTTCTCCTCCTACGTGGTCTCGTATCACGTTTTAATGCACACGGAGAGAAAACCTCTCCGATGTTCCCTCGTGGAAACTCTTCTTTCATCCTTGACCGTTCTTAAACTATTCGTGGAATAAAACGTGGAAATTTCGGAGATTAAAGAGAAACGATAATTAAATAAATCGATCAGTGAATATAGAAATTGAATAAAAAGTGTTGAATTATTTTTATTATTATTATTATTGCATAACCTTTGCTTTAAAAAGCAGCGAGATTGTTCCAAATATCACGAATTTTCTTTTAATTCTTTTAATTTTCTTATTTCGAAAATATGTTTTTCCAACGCGAAAAATAAATAATCGAGAACAATGAACGGAGGAGGTGTTCCACGCCACTCGAATTCTGCGTCAAGGGCGGCAGAGATCGTGCCGATTCCCTCTGCTTCTCTTACTTTTCACGGTGGCTGTAACACGAGCTTCCGTTCGTGATCCCATCGACGTCATACATTTCCCGGGAGCGCGCATTACGAATTAGTAATAGAACACCCACGAAATTGCTTCGTGACCCTATCGTGACTCTTCCCCGAACAACCGAGAGGCGCCGATTCTTTCCTTCCACTCTCCCTTCACCGATCATCCTTCTCGTCCCTTGCACTTTATTCCATATTCAAAACTTGTAAAAAAAGGAAAATTCGTATCTAAATTTTTGAAAAAATGAATAATAATCCTCGGGAATTTTCGTTCATAACAGCGGCACCCACGCGGGAGGAGGGAAGTCCTAATATGGCGGAAGCCATTTTAATTTAACACGCGAGGGCGGACGAAGCTCGAAACTGCGGCCGCCTCCTGTTAAATACCGTCATTATATCGAGCAATTTCTTCGTTATTAACGGTGGAGACTCTCAGATCAAACGCTCTGCGATTTCTTTTCTTCTTTTTTTCCAATCCGTGCCGATTCGAGGAGGGATCGATAGAAATTCGTGTGAAAGATATATAATAAAGAGACAATTTATAATAATTCAGAGATAAGTGTTGCTCTTCCAATTCTTGAAAAGATACTACAAGATAAGTTGGGGATTAAATTTTCTGGCGAAATAAAAATTTTAGGAAGGGAATTCGAGATAGGAATTCGCTATCTAACTAGGAAGAGGCGAGAAAGGCGGGTTTTATGCGGTCGCCATTATCAGTGTCTGTCTACATTTCGCGTTTACGAGTCGGTTCGTTCTTCTCGTTCGTCTCACGTTTTATTCCACCGCCTCTGTATATAATATATATATATATATATATATATATATATATATTTTATATATATAATATGTGTGTGTTGCCGCCGCTCAACAGCATTCGTCAAGGATTTACCGTAACAAGAACGATCCAGAAAATCGAGAAGCGTTATCGTCCCGTTCATTCGCCTGTAAAACGGCGTGAATAATTCAGAACGAGATCGAATTCGAAAGTCGGCGTGGTCACGAATCGTCGGTGCGTTTTTTTTTATTTTTTTTTTTTTCCTCCTCTTCTTTTGATTTCGGATCGATTGAAAAATGATCCGCCCCACTTGTGCAACAACGCCATCGTGTGTTAACACGGGGAATATTAACTCGGCTCGATTTTATCGAGGCGTGGAATTTCGCCAAGTTGATATTCGTAAAAAAAAAAAAAAAAAAAAAAAAGAGGAAATATTGAAATATTCGTGGAAAATTTGCAAGCTCGTTAAAATTATCTTCGATAAAAGTTTATCGAAGTGAATGGGAATCGTGACGCACGTCGTCTATTGAAAAGGAAATTTTTCCATATCCAAGAATCGTGTTATATTGTATTGAATTTATTAAAAAGAAAAAGTCGTACGAATATATAATAATTATTCACATAATTAACAATTTGGCTCTAACTTGCAATTATTCCTTTCGAAATTCAAAAAACTCGATTCCAAATAAAATATAATAAATTACTCGAAATATCGAAAACTGGGAAGAAAACGAATGAAAGCGGGCTAATCGATCTCTCGATCGGTTACGGATAATCGATCCCTCGAATCCCTTATCGTTATCAAGAGAGCGCGCTATTCAAAACGGCGGAGCATCGATAGTGGCGGGTTTAATCAAGGGTCAATCGATCAGCCGTTATCAGCCGTGTATTAATCACCGAGACTAATCGACTGTCCATTATCTCCCCTATTAACAAGATTAATACGGCTTAAACAAGGGAAGAAAGTATCTTTTTCTTCCGAAATTTCGAGAATTGTTTAATTCATCGTCCCCTTCTCCTTCTTTTTCACAAGATTTAGAGGAGAGTCCATTTTTTTCCAGCAAACAGAGAGATAAAAATAATCGTTCGAATAACTTGTCGCGAGTACGTTGGAAGAGGAGACAGGTGGAACTTTTTCTATCCTGCGTGCATCGCGCGGATTCTTCGGAATTCTTGAATTTCTCGGAAGAGTGGAGAATATGATAATGCAACGAGTCGTGACATTTAGTTTCGTAACGATATATAAAACTCGCAACTCACCACGTCGTGGAATACGTGGAATATACGCCAATTCCTTCCATACGCAATTCCCTCGGTTAATTTTTCCCTCGAAACGAGAGCATAACAACAATTGAACAAAGAAAAATTAACTCGTTGGACAAATTACAGATCAATCCTTGTTGCTTTAAAAAAAAATATCTTGAGGTTAACTCAAGTGACTCATACTTGAGACGAGTTATTGATTATTCTTCGACCAATTAGTCGAAAGATTAATTTAATTGATTCGAACTTGATCGTATTCGTAATCTTCGATAAATATAAAGCAGGTGAAATTTACGATTTAGTCGACTAGAAGGGAATCTAATTATCAAACTTTCGGCTCCTTTCTCATCGTGAACCTTTCCACTGTATAATTTTCCCTCTATTTCTCTCCCTCTACTTCATCCCTTGTTCATTTCTACAAATTAAATATATATATATATTATTTTTTCAATGGAACATATTTATTCCTTTCACATGTACATAGATTTCAAAATTGCAATATCGATCCTCGAAATCGATACACATATATACATACGTTGCCCTCTCTCTCTCTCTCTTTCAAATCGTGCCAGTTTGTTAATATCGCTCGATACGCGCCGGATGCGCGCAGGAAGGCGTTGAACGTTGCGTTAATCGGGCGGAAGTGGAGCTTGCAACCCGATATCCCGATGATCGGGATGCACGATGTGCGCGTGCGTGTGTGCGTGCATCGAAGGGGGAGGAGGTGATTATTCCAGCCCGGTTTAAAATACTTTAAAACCGGAAACAAAGTGGGCCCTGGGTGAAAATTATACCTCCGGAACGGGTTTCCATTTATAGAAGGGTAAAGGAACTCGGGTTTGCCACGCAATGCTGCCAGGTAACGTTTTAATTACTCGCGAGCGGGTAACTCGTGCAACTTGGATAATTTTGCGCTCGATAAATCTCCAGCCATTTATATCGACGCGGGGAAATCTTGCAAAGCATTCTCATTCGAACAACGAGGAGGAGGAGGAATCTTTCTTCTTCTCTCCTCTCCTTTTTTATCGATGTTGTATTTATAGTTTAACGCGAAGAAAACTTGCGCGCTCCAGTGTGCAAGAACGAGATTTTACGTAACGCGATTATATTTTTTTCTTTTTCACGGTGAACGATTTTGTTATACGAGCGTTTAACCGAGGATGATTGTTGATTGGATCGATTATTACCTCTCCGTCTCTTTTCTTTTATTACGCGGAATTAACGGTGATGATAAAACAATAACTGTGCATCGCGGAGAGATAAATTATCCTCGAATTTCTCAATTCATTTTACCGTGGGATAACCGTGGATAAATCGGTGATAATTCCTTTCGAGGAGGAGAAGCAATTTTTAATTTCAAAACCGATCGATTGAAAACGAATGAAATAAAAATCGTTGATTTTGGAGAAAGAGATGCGTATCAATCTGGAGAAGGGAGCTTTCTTCTTCTCGTTCTACCAGGAGGATGAGGTAACTGGAGCGTTGCGGCAAGTGGTCGCAATTTTAATTGCACGAGACGCACAATCGAAACGAAACGCGAAACTGGCACAGAAACGATCGCGATCGTTTTGTTACTCTACGCTCCTCTTGTTAACGAGGAATCTTTTCTCTCAAACTATCTAACCGTTATTCGAATTATTTATTTACACGTGTATTCGTTCGATGTTTTATTTAAAATTTAATAAATGGATTTTTATAAGTGGAAAAAATTCCTAAAATTTTAATTGTGCCATTAGCGTGTTAATTGATCGGAAAAAAATAGAGACATTAAACACGTTCCGAATGCGCGATTTCTAAACGACGAAAATCGTGTTACGCGTTTAACCGTATTTCTGAAGCAATTTGCAAGCGCGCAATTGTTGTGCACGCGATAATCTGACGTCGGTAATTAAAATGGGGCGACATAATTGAAATTACGCTGTTCCGTATATATACATAGTTTCACAGTGGCCGAAAACAATAAGGCGAGGAAAGTTGCGAACTGAGACACTCTGTTGTCCCGGTTTCCAGGATTCTTCGCTTCCGCTCTGAAATCGGCCGTCACGCTTTTTATCCATTCGATCGATCTAAATTTCAACATCAATTCTCACGAATAATGATGATTATTATTATTAAAAAAGAAACTTGATAATTATATATATATGTTATTTATCGTTTCAAGTAAACGAACAATTGATTTTTCTAAAAATTATACATTTGACAAGACGTAATTTCGGCGGCTGATATATAATTCTATTCGAAATAAAGTTTTCCATAAATATTTATATGGAAAAGCTACGCCCACGCGTCGACCTTAACCCACTCACGCTTTCTCCCCTTGCGACCGGATAAAAATTCGCGAGGAGCCGACAATAACTCTGCCCTCCTCCTTTCTTTCCTTTCCTCAATTCGAGGGGAAAAATACAGGATTTCCTCTAATCTCAACTTGTTTCTGGAATCAAGTTATCGAATGTGAGAGAAGATTTTAATTTCTGACAGGAAAAGTAAAAAAAGGAAACCTACAACAGATTTAATAACCAGGAAAGATACGTCTCATCCTGCTCAAAATTTAAAACGAAAGAGGAGGAAGAAGAAAGAGACTTGTCCTCTTCTCCCATTGTCTTCATCAACAAAATTATCGCATCCAGCGATACGGTTCCCTCGAAAGTCACGAAAAGTCGTGAGAACGCGGCTTTTCGGCGCAACAAACTCGATGGACTGGTTTCTTCCGTTTGTTTTTATCCGCTGCCGCATCTCTGTTTCCACGGCAAAGTTGTCTGTTTGCTCGAATTTTAACAGGAACCTCCCTTTATTCTCAGGGAAACGTTTATACGCATCTTCGCGATGACTGTGAATGAATTATACATCGATCTTTCCTTTTGGAAAAATTTTTATCACGTTCGTTATTGCAATTATTCGCACGCGGTTTCGAAACTTTTGATCGGCAGTGTACGTTTTCCACGAACGAGGTCGGGCGCAACAATGAGCAGTGGGGAAATATACTCGAAAAGAGGCCGAATAAAATCCCGCCGCGAAGCACGGGTCAAACGCTGATCTTCTCTCGAGTTAAACGCGAGAAATGTGGACGATATCGGAAAGAAACGGATAAATTGGAAGAAAGTCCGAGTGGAAATTTCGTTACAATGGAATATTTGAAAGTTCCTCTCTCTCTCTCTCGTTTAATTGACCGTCCCACTACAGTTTAATTACCGATTTACTCCATCGCACTCGACCCACTTTTCCGCAACGACACGTGATATTCGACAAAGTATGTAACAGTCTTATAAAATTATATATAGACAGATGTTTGAGTTAGTTTGATGAAAATGAATATATATGTTCGAAACAGTTCGATAGCTTAGATTTTTCGAGAATAACGTGTATGTATATATATATATATATATATATACGTTTTATAGCTTCGTGTTTCTCATACGTGACGTAAATGTCGAGACACGCGTCGAGAATAACGCGAACGAGGTGTGAAATAAGATTTTGTGTAATATGTAATAAAAAGTCACGCGATGACACAATAATTCGGCGAGGAATCTTCTCTCCGAAAGATACGAAATTCATCTCTGATTCAATCTTCACTCAAGAGAGAGAGAGATGCAATCTTCCAAACGCATTCCTTCATAATCGAATTATTAAAATTAAAAAGAAAAGAATTGTCAAATACATGTATCGTGAAAAAAGAAAGAAGATCGCTAAATTTCTATATATATATCCTCGACATTCCTAGCGCGTTTACATTTCTAAAGCTTCCTCTTCCTCGCTTCGAGGAGGATCGTGGATTCGCTGGTTCCGGTGACAGGAAATCACGAGGGAAGGGAGAAGAGAGGAAATAAGGTTTTTCAGGAAGGGAAGTGATACAAGCTGGTTGAGGATAGAAAAAAAGAAAGAGAGAGACGAGAGAGTCGGTGAACGTTATTGCGGTTGGAATAGCCACGAGGCGGGATATGCCAAGCATCGAGAAGAAAGCGAATTACTTGGCTTAGTACTTGGCCGTGCAAAGTAGCGGCTCGTTGAAACGTACGGGCAATAAAAATCCATCGATAGTAATATACGATAGTGATATAAGAGTTTCCATTGAAAATTTTATAGTCTGTGCACGAATTGCACGCGATGTCTTATTTCTTGCGGGGATTTCGACGATCGAAATTTATTTCTCGTAGTTTTTCTCTTTTTTTTAATCTTCTTTCTTTCTCAAAATGGCGGCGAGAAAAATATACGCACAAAGTTAAATTTAACAACAGATTGTATTCTACTTCTCTCGTTGCGAGATCGATTTAAGAAAAAGTATAAATATTAGTGAGCGTGTAGAATTAACGTGTTTGAAATTGCGTATTTATCGAGTAAACATCATATTGAATGTTATTAAACATTAAATACGCAGAGGTCTTTAATAATTTACGCGTAATAAATCCGAACCGCGTAATATCCAACCGTGATACGTTTTCGTCCATTTATATTTCGTCTCCCCTCTCCTCCTTTTGAATTTAAAATTTCTTTTAAAATCGAAACCTCCCTTCGAAACGTAAGAGATAAGTAAGAAAGCGGCTCCGTTTAAAAGGCGGTAACGAAATGGCTTTATACACGTTTCCTCTCTCTCTCTGTCAGCTACTTTTACACCTGAATTACTTTTACACCTCGGCTCGAGATTCCTCGAAAGAGAGGAATCCCCTGTTCTTTCACCGTTTAAATTTCCACGGCAAATTGAAGCAATTGATCGCAGAAATAATTTCCATCCGATTGGTTCCGCGATGCGATCGATGCTCGTGTCGCCGTCTTCTCCTCCTCCCTCATCGACTATTAAAAACGGCCACCGGATTAAACCCCTTTCACACCGTTGATAAATTAACTATCATCCATGATCTTTCCTTTTTTTAATCTTTCGAAAGTTGGAATCTCGAACGAGTCGCTTTTTGAATTGACGATCAATGATTTGTATCGCGTGTAAGAGAGTTTTAAAACGATGAGCATTTATATTTTAAACGATAAAAAGAAAAAAAAAGGACGCGTTACATTTTTTCGTTATCTCGAATTTAATCGGCGAGGGATTAATTCGGCTCGGCCGTATTCGTTTCATTTACAATTCAAAATCGATTATTTGCCATCGGTGTTGTTCGATTTAACGGAGCGTAAAATTTCTCCATCCAAGATCGAATGGCGCTTAATCGTATCGCGCTCGACTTTCTAGATTCCTTTTTTCTTCTTCTTCTGCTTCTGCTTCTGCTTCTTCTTCTCCCCTGCCCCGTGGCTACTGTCTGGAAAGGAGAAGCGGAGCATCCGACTGCGTGTCCATTTCGAGAACTTACGTCGAAATTACACTTTCGTTTTTATCGAACAATTCTTGAGACTTATAGAATGATTCGCGAATATGTAAAATCCTTCGTTTCTTAACGAAATAATTGGCCAATCGTTACTATTAATAGAGTCGCAGTTGATAAGATTGCTCTTCAGTTTTATTTAACTTAACCTAACCTAATCGCGTCACTGACGAACGAGCATTATTCCCGTCCGCAATTGCGCACTAAAAATAATTCGATTCCCCCGCGGCGAATTGCCGCAAGGGAAGGGCACGTGTGATTGGGCAGAGAGCGTCACGTGACACGACGTGTTTGGTCACGTGACGCTCTCTGCCCAATGCCGCAGCGGGGATAACGTGACGTCACGACGTCTAATCGTTTCATTTGTCTCTCTGCCTGTGATCCAACAGCGAGGATAATGTACCGCGTATTCTCCTCTTGTTCGAAGAGGAATCCATAATATTCTGAAGTTTTGAAACGAATTCGGATATAAAGAGTAGCAGTTTCAAAGCTTCGTGAGAAAAAGTAGAAAAGCACGATAATGGAGCTGCATTATTCGCAGCGATAAAACGGAGTGGCGGGATAAGAATCGGATAATCGAGATAAGAACGCACTCTTCTGCTTTAACGAGTCGAAGGAAACGGAAACGGATTCCGGTTTTCTCAGAGATGGACGACAACACGCGTCTGCGTGTATCCTTACAGTTTCAATTTTGTGTTACAACGTGGAATGGAATAAGATTGAGAAAGATGAAATTTGGACGAAGATTTGTTTTGCTCTTGACCCGGTTTTGAATATAGGTCCTTCTGTACTACTTGCCAAGTGGATATCCGATTCAGATTTTCTGGTACCCTTGAATGGACCGTGCTACGAGTACTGTCAATCGTCAAATAAATTGGATAATTGGAAATCTCGAAGCGACAGGAATCTATTTTATTAGATGTTTGAAAAAAAAAGAAATTTAAAGTTTATTCATTAGATAGATTAATTTTTCCAACGAGAAGGTTACATATAATTCTCTAGGGTAAAAGATAAAAATGATTCTATGTTCTCTGCAGACGAGTGTCCAATTTAATATAGGCGTAGGCGCCTTCGTATGGAAGATGAATAATCGACCGTCTTTATTAATAATAATGCGGGACTCTTGAAGAGCTTTACCTTTTATATCCATTTATATCTGTTCTTACGAAACCTTTCAATTTAAACCGTGAACACAATTTAGATACAATATCAACGATCATACTTTGTAATTGTTTCTTTATTTCTCTTCATAGATTAAACGTCGATCCCATTCTATATATTTTTATTTTACAAACATTTCCAATCTAACAAATTAAATAACATCACATCACGTTTACAATATTCTAAATACACATCCACTCGAAAGCTGCGTATACATACATGGAAATGGGATAAAATCCCATCTTGCGATCCCCTAATCGTTACACCGCGTTTCCAAAGAGGCGAAAAGGAAGGTGGACCGTTGCACGAGGGACGGTGGTGGCTGGTATCGCTTGATCGAAGGCGCGCAAAGCCTCGACAATGAATTACAATCCCCGGCAACGCGTAATACCGAGAAATAACGCGGGGGTCTAACCCTCGTGGGCCGGTCGTAAATAATAATAGATGCCGCGTCCGGCCGTTCTTGGATGATTTATCAAAGGGAGTACTTACGGGCGCAGAAGTGCGTTCGCGGAGACGACAGAATATCGCGATAAATCCGTATTTCTCGTCTCGGGGAGAAAATGGTGCCAAACTTTCGATCGATTCGATTTTTTATCTAAGATTTTTATTACGAACGGATGATGAAATTAGTAATTTGGAGAATTTAATTTGACGAATTTGGTGTTAAATAATTTATGATAAAATATGAAACGATGGTGTTACAGTTTGAATATAATTCGTTAGAATAGAAACTTGAATAAATTAATAATCTCAAATGATTACTATTTTTCTGTTAAATTAATTGATCATCAACTGTCCTCGTTAATAGAAGATAGAACGGCTACTGTTTCCATCCAATTTCCATCGGCCCACGCGTAAAAATATCGAGCTCTCAAACAAAAGACACGCGAGATGCGGTTAGATCCTGTTCAGGCTGCGTCTTAAATTTTGTATCCGCCTCGGGACGGGATCAGTGGGTCAAGGACGGCGAACACCGTTTATTCGCGTACCCGGCACACTCCACTCGATATTATTTACTCTCCAATGGTACTTCTGCGTGTCGAGGGGTCGAGGCCAACGCGGTTACAATGCCTGGACACTCTTTTTAAAATCTGTTCTGGCTTGGAATTAGAAAACTCGTCCGAGCAACCTTGGAGAATCTTCTTTGTCTCTTTAAGAAACATTATAGAAGCTGCTATTGCGTTTGATTTAGGAGACTACTTCTATCGATTCTTACGAAAATTACATCAGAATTAAATTTTTCTTTTCAAGGGATTCGAATAAAAACGAGTATGTTCATCAAGCGAGATTTTCCAAATTATACCTGAAAACAAGGAGGTTCGAATTATGTCCGTGTTACGAAACCTAACCTCTTTCGTTTCGATTATTCGCCTTTTCTCAGAGGGACGCCTCGACGAAAGGTAGATCTCGGTAAGAAAAGAGGTGTAGGAGGCGGTGAACGAGACAGACGATTGCGACACGCCATGGTCTACATTCGTCCCGATAGTTCAAGAGTGCAGATTGTTCCCTCTCCCTTCTCTCTCTCTCCCTCTCTCCCTAGGTTTCTCCGCGTCTCTCTCTTTCGTATCGCTAAAACGAGATACAGTTTAGATCGTTACGCGCCACGGCTTTCACTTTTCCTCGCTTCTCGAACACCCACTCCCCGGCTTTGTGGGAGAGAACGATCTATAAGTCGCTGGAATCGTGGCCGTACGATATCTACATCTCTCCTACATTTATTTCCTCCTTTTTTTCGCCCCTTATTATTACTTTCCCATCCCCTGCGAAATTTCTGTTAAAAATTCCTCGCAATAGATCTGGCACGTTGCCACGATCTACTTATTTTTTAAAAATCGTGGAAGGTTATTTCCATCCTTGTTTCTCCTCTTCGAGATTTTACAAAGTTCGGGGAAAAATTGTTCCCATGATCACGTAGGAGGAATTTGAAGAAAATTCTGTAATAAATATTCCAAACATTGGAATAAATAAGAATTGTATCTAGAGAGGAGCGGAGCCCACCACAAGCGCCCATTCATTCGAGAATCTCGTTCTCGAGTTGGAGCCTCGTAAAAGAAAAAGAGAAGAGGGAGAAAATATTCACGAGCGGAGGGTTAATTTGCGCGCAAATCATTTCCAACCATTTTCGACTAATGAGAGGTTGTGAACACGAATCTCGGCCTGCCCCACAACCGGCTCTCCTGCGATCCAGACACGCACGTGCACGTAACAAAAGAGATTCACACGGTCCGATTATGGTCCGCCTTCCGGAAGTTGAGTCAGCTGGACATTGACTCTCCCGGATCCCGGCAGTTAAGCCAATGCTCTCTGCGAATCGATCATTCGATCGTTCGATTAACAAGCTTCTCTTTGCATATTGGAAATGATTGAAGATAAAGTTAAGACAAAGTGACGAATCTATCCAATCTGAATTAGATAAATAGTCTATCGAGCGTAATTTAAAATTACAGAGTTTTTGGTGAGAAACTTTCCCCTCTCCTCTTAAACTAAATTTTATATAATAAGGTAAATAAAGGTAACAAGTTCATACCTGTTATATAAATACTGTTAATTAATTTATTTTAGTGTCTAACATTTAAATTGCATTTAAAAATTAGTATAAATTGTATATTATATCTAATAAAGTAATACGTTTGATAAAAGAAATATTTTGATAAAATATTCATGTATATAAATTTATATATACTATTACTTAACAATAATTAATTAATTTATAAAATTAATTATTGTTTGTTTTCTTCATAAATTTTAAATACCTACTGATTCATTATATTTGTAGCCACAATTTTTGCATTGATAATAATTTGGTACTATCATCAGGATTAGACTAATTAATATTAAATCTAACAATAAAATTTCTAGATTAATCAAATTATATACTATCAGTAATTTCAAGAATTTTTTTTATAATTATTGTATACTTATCCTCTATTAGATTTGTTAAATCAGATATTTTTAATTTCATAGTTCAAATTTTCAAATAATAAATTGAAAACAAATTTTCTTAATGTCAACATTAATTAAATTTATTCCAATTTATATAATACTTTCAATAACTAAGATTAATTCATGAATAATCACCGTACAACTGTGTAGAAGGAAAAGTTGAGGATGAGATCGATATCGATATCTACGGAGGGCGAAAAAATAGTCTGCGAAACGAGCGGTGAAAGTTGGCCGATTCGTTCGAATTCGAAGGAAACAAAGGCGGCGAACAAAAGGAAGATAAGGGTCGATACGTTGCGTAGCGGGATCTCAATTAGACTTCTCGATTTCCCTCGACATCCGCGTACCGTTTCACGCGATTAACGCCAGTCCTCCGCGAAGGAATACGCGTGAAAGTAATATCAGAGATTTAATTCTAACCGATCTCTTTTTCCAGCTGCCCTGTCACGATCCTTATCCGCGAATAATAATTCCATTTGTTAATTAACTCATTCGTGGAATTAAAAAAAACCTCTTTACTTCTCAAATAATGTGATTTTTGAAAATCACATTTCTCTCTAAACTAAACTAAAAATTAATATAATAATCCTGTATTAATAAAAAGCAAAAATTACTCGCATAAACTTTCTCGCAGAGGCGGAGCGAAAACTTTTTTTTCTTTTTTACCCTTCGAGAAACTTCGTTCGAGGCGAAGATAGAATCGCGACGCGTGTTGTTAAACGCTATCAAGCTTATCCAGTTTATCTCCCGTGGCAGGAGCCTAGCGCACGCGAGCACGCGCCGCCGCTAAACGGACAAGATAATATAGAGGGAAGGAGATTTAACGCGGTGTGTGCCCGAGTAACACCGATCGAGCCCGAGTCCCGCCGATTATTTACGACCGGGTTTGGCGGATCGAGACGGGCCGCGGATTGAGACCTCGCTGGACGACGTGAGATCGGGATGAAAATCGTTAGGATAAATCGAAAGTGGATAATTTGCGCCCTCCTTGTCCATAAGTCAATTGGACATTTGAATGACGATGCGTCTCGGGATATATGGATAAATGAACGATATCGATGGCTTCTTGGTTTAAAGCTCGAAACGATCCACGTTTACGCGGTGAATTTAAAATATTTACATGGAAGTGTAACGATTTTGCTTGAAAAAGAGAAGCGAATGATGAATGATAAACTCGGTTATATAATTTTAATCCACCACGTGAACGCATGGGAAATTTTTATAATTTAAAAGTGAAAGTGCTTTTAATATATAAAGTAAGTAAATAATCCGTAATAACTGTCATATTTACGTATTTTATTTTATATGTAAAACTATACAGCAACTAGTTTAATTCAAACTAGTCATCGAGTTATTATACCGAGCATGCAATGTATAAAAAAATAAAAAATTATAAACGATTATCACTTTTGATATACGAGTTTGATAAGATTAGATTAGTAATCTCTGTCTTCCTCGACTTATTCCACAGGAAGAAAGAGAGAGCGAAACTATCATCGACGATATACCTGCGGTGATCGATGGTTCGTCTTCGAGGGCGGAACAAAAAACGAGTGTCTCAAGGTTTATCGCTTCGTTGGATGGTTATCGGCACGCTAATTGGACGACGAAACGTCACCACGATTATAAAAGATCGTCCAATGCCATCCTCGATTATTCGTCCCTATTAACGGCGATTAATATCGATCGAGTCGCGTATCTTCCGCGTGATTAAATAATAAAGAGTTGTCCCTTGCTACTTTATCGGTGCTAGTAGTTATGGATACGTTTCTCCTGTAATTACGGGAAAAAAGTCGGTCGGGAAAGGGGCTTAAGATCGAAAGGCAAACCGTCCACGAAAATACCATTCACCGTCGTCGTATGTAATCGTGAAATGAGTATTAATGGGAAAAAGTAGACGTAACGTAAATACGTTTTTTTCGTTTCTTCGTTGCTTGAAAAAGAGTCTTTATTTTTTCTACTTTACAAGATTAAAAAGTGTTTATTATTATTCGAAGTATTATTATATTTCAAAGGAGAATTTATTTGTGCCGATATCTTGTGTCTGAGTCGAGGAGATAAAAATATTATTTTAGAAATCTATTATTTAGCATCCCCGCGCTTTTTCAACTCTTTTCGAGATATTATACACATTTTTACGACAGCTCGTTGCTCTCTCTCCTTTTCATAATTTAAATATATTTAAAATATATATATTCAAGAGGATAAAGTAATTATAATATTTTATATTTTAGAGAATAAATTATGCGCAGATAAAATTCACTTCGGAATATTGAGCAAGGTATAACTTATCCAATTTATTATTTCATATAATGACGGCGATGAACTTGCACTATTTTCAGAACGAACAATCATGCAATATCATTTACAAACAAAATGTCTTTAATCATCCGGATATGGATTTCTTTCGAGCCTGACAAATAATTGAACATCTATAAATAAGGATTACTTCTGTAATAAAATTACCCGTCACGTAATGAATTTTTTTTTCAAAAAAAAAATGATAAAAATTAAACCAGGAACCAGGCGAGAGCAGCTCGACGATAAACGAATTTCGAGAAATTTCTTTTTCTTTCTCCATACTTTTATAATATTTGAACAACGAGGAAAAATATATTGTCATCCGTTACGATTCCTCTCCCATTTTCGAGAACCACTCGCACGGAGAAAAGCCTGCAAGACCATTAGCAATATTTACCGTAGAGAAGACGAACTTGTTTTCTTCGCTTTCTCATTTTCATTTTATCCTTTTCCCGGTTTTCCACGTAAATATGTGTGCTCGTTCGTTTTCCGTTCGCTTTACATCATTATTTCGATCCAGCCTCTCCTCTCTCTCACTCGAGGCTGTTTCATTTCCTCGTTCTCGCATCTCTCGCGCTAATTAATCAACTAATTAATTACGTTCTCACGTTCCTTGCGAAAAAGAGCCATTGAATTGGTCGACAGGCATCATCTCGAAACGAAAAACGTTCCCATAAATCTATTCCCTTTTCCTCCTCTGAGATCGATAATTAAAATTCCCAAATTCGAGAATATTTATTTACCGTTGCGAAAGATAAGAATTTCTCAAAAATTCCCCGCCAAGATAAGATAATATAATTTTCGATGTACACAATTCATTTCGAGAGGAAGAGAAGAGGAGGTAAATCGTCGAGGGGGTTGAAAATGAATAGGAAAGGAGGGGGAAGAAGAAGAGGAGGAAGAAGAGATACGAAGGTTGGATAAGCGTTGGAGGGAGGCTAATCCGGGCTTATCGTGATAGATTATGTATATTTGCCGCGGGGACGATAAATTGGCAAAACGCGAGGCGTAGTTGTTCGCAGCCTCGAATCTTTCCTCGTCGCGGGAAGGAAGGTAAACGATCTCCTCGCAGCAGGCGAAGAACGAACGTGTACGATATCTATCCATCGGTATATTCCTCGATAAATAAATAAAGATACAATTTTTAATAACACGTTTCCATTAAAATCTCTTACGCAAACCATCCTAGATTCGATTACCAATTAGTAAAAATATCTTCGATCAATTGGATATTAGATAATCCTTCAGTCTCGAAGAGAGAGAGAGAGAGAGAATAATTAATCGCACGGCAGCGAGGGATACATCATCCCACGCTTTTTCTTCCACCATGCGTTGTATCGCATACGAGTACACAGCTCGTGTATCGGTTTCGCCTATGGATAAAGAAAATACAGAGGGAGCTAGAGTGGAAGGGCCGTGAAAATTTATAGCTCCCTCCGTTTCTCCTTCCTTCCTTTCTTTCCCTCTCGAGGCGATCTATGAGAGAGGGGGTGGTGTATCGTCGTGGAATAATATCGTGACCCATCGTGAAAAGTCTGGAGAAGAGAGAGAGAGAAAGGAGCAACGTTCAGAGCTGTACCAATAATGATGGTAACAATGTTGACCTCGTAGGTCGGCGGACACACCCTTGCAATATACCCTTCCTCTCTGTCCTTCCTCCTCGCTTTTCTCCTCCTCGGCTCTATCTCTATCTTCGCGGAACGGCCGCTGGAACCCCATGGGTTCTATAATAAGACGTATTCCAAGGCTTGGTTGCGCGTGTACCTGATTCCATGATTGTTGCCCGGTACCCGGCAATCTGCCTCATACGTGATCTAAACTCCCTTCCTCCTCCTCTTATTATTCCCTCTTCTTATTATTATATATATATTCTTATTTATCATTGTGAACTACGAGGGGATATTTCCATTTTTCGTTCACTTTCGTCGCTCTTGTCGTCCTTTCCAAGATATTCCATACGAATATATACATCTTCTTCTTCTTTCGTAGATCGGTTCAAGAGAGAAAGAAAGGAGAGATAGTTAGAATACATTCGTTGTATTCTGCCTTCTTTCTCGGTTAATAAAAATTACAAGGAATCTTAAAACAATACGGGAGGAATTTAAATAAATTGCACGATGCATCTCTTTTCATCGGAAAACTTGCTGAAAAATTTCAGGGAGAGGTGTAAATATTCAACTTCCCTGCGTTATATATATGTATATATATATCTTGGGAAGAGTTTTTTAAATTAAAACCAAGTATCGAAGAAGGCAGAGGTAATTTTATGAAATCGTAGAAAGAGTGGAGGGAGCAAAGATTCATCTGCCTCTTGCGAGAAACGCTGCGCATCCCTTTAATAATCTAATTTAAAGTTTGAAACGTTTCTCGTGTACGGAGGAGGAGGAGGAGGAGGAGGAGGAGGAAGAAGAATTTTAAATCGAGCTCGACGATTTCCTTCGTCGAGGTTTTTCGCTCTTTCTGAAAAATAACTAAACAAACCCTTGTTGCGTTCAATTTTTAATTTCCAATTAAACGCCTATCCTGCCGCGTGGGTGACAATGCAATGTATCGCGTTTCCTTTGTTTAAATTGGAGAAGGAAATTGGCAGAATTTCGTCTCGTAGGATTATCCACAAATTGTTTATTTTTATAAATTTTGGAAAGAATAAAAATCTTAACCTTGGAGATACTCTTTCATGTAACATTCACAAATGTATGAAATCATAAATGAAAATTTTATTAATTTTAGATGAAATTTAGAATTAATTGATAATAATTATTTATAATTTTTTTGTCATTAAAAAATTTAGTAAAAAACTAGGATTAGATACCCCTATTATAAAAAGGTTAATTAATATATTAAGTTATTAAATGTTGAATCGTTAAAATTAAATGATATGGCTGCTTTTTATATCTAATTAGAGATACTTGTCGATTAATTTGATAGTCCACGATATGACCTACTTGAGTTTATTAATTTATGTATTATAATTATTTATTTTAACATAAATATTCTATTTATACATTTAATATAAACTTTTCAGATTATTCCAAATAAATTTTATGCTACGAAATAAAATTCTATTAGATTAGAAGGAAAAGATCACTCGAATATCTCTACGAGCTCGTTCGAAATTCAAAATAGATGGAAATTAAGTCGTAAAATTAATAAAAAAGGAATGGAAAGGAGAGGAAGCTCGGATCCGGTCAAACAGCCGAAGGATGTTGCAACAAACAAACGCGTTAAATAATTTTAACCCGATGTTATGCTAAACTTGTAGCACGTAACAAAACTAGCAGTAAAGCATAATTATCTCTAGCGGCATCGATTCTTGCTCCAGGCTCGAAAAATCCGATGCCCGTTTCGTTTGTACAATTACATCCCAACAAGCGTTATGATAAAAGTCGTGAAGATTTATACAGAGTTCGAGGATGTAATATTTCTACTGAGGATAAAAAGAAAAAAATACGAGAAGGGGTTGATATTCGAAGATAAGAAGAATCTTAAAAAATGTCCTCAAAAGTATATGAATTTTGAGATTTTAATTACCAGGTTAGAGAAGAGAGTTCAATGTATTTTTCATTGAATCGAAGAAGCCAAGATCGAAATAAAATATTCCGCGTGTATATATAATAAAGAGTGGATGTAAACTTACATTTAATCGATCCGAAAGCTATGAATGTATAATTAGAACTGAAACTCTTGCATGAATAAGCTTAACCTTCAGTTCTTAACGCCACGTTTCCCCCATCCATTGTGTATTACACACGAAATTATATACATATATAATATTATTTGTACAAGGAAGCTATAATCCCATTATATGGAATATTCAAAGATGAATAATATTATTGTGTATTAAATAATTTCATAAACTATTTTATTAATAAAATTTCTTTTTCGATATATCTTTAGAACAAAAGTATATTATTATTATTTTTCAAACGAAATCAAAAGTGTAATTTTTTTCTGAATGTTTTAAAAAAACTAAGGGATCTGTTTATAATGCATAAGACTTCGATTGTTCGATATCCACCATCATTAAAAAATCATACGCTTGAAGTTTCCTTCCCCTATCGGTGAAAGTAGTCGGGCAAGCGTGTAGGCGGGTAAGGTCACGCAAGGCGGGGGGGAGGAATAAAAGAAAAAACGGGGGAGAATCTGTGGCGAAGAGAATGAAAGGAAGCCAGTTTGAACCGCAGAAAGATAATGGTAGCGGGTAGTGGTGGTGGTTGGTGGTTGGTGGTTGGTGGTTGCTGCGCCATGAACTTCACTGGCTATATCGATTGTGTGTGTCGAGTCAACCCCAGACGCCTTCTGGTCTGTCGCCCTTGACTCCCCGTTTACAATCGAAAAAAAGAGCAAACGCCGGACCGCGGAAGCGGGTGGTGAGAGGATAAATCGTGGAAAACAAGAGGAAGAAAACGTGACCAGAAGGGATTGCGATTGCAGGAATGAGAAGAAAATCCGCTCCGGTGGCTTTTGCACGAGTGAAAATACGACTACCAGCGTGTGTTGGGATAACGCGTAGATCACGGATTTTTATGCAGCCGAAACGATGGAGATCATCTGCTGAAAATCGCGAATAAAATTTCGAATTTTCGCGAGGAAGGATTGAAAATTTTGCCACCAAAATTTATTCGAAGGATAGGGAGAACCGTGCCAATCGAGTCCCTTTTTGATTTATCCCGATATCTCGATCCGTTCCCGAGATACAACGATTCAAAGTATCCATGGTCAATACATTGCAGAGTAGGCCCGTGTCCTACTGACCTAAATATTTTTCCTGGAAATGCCATTTCTAGGAATCGTGTTTATCTTTTGTTTGGGATAGGTCAGTGAGGCGAGGCGCGAGCGAGAGGTCCGAATCCGCGGCAAGGATGGAGATAGTAAACGATTAAAAATTACGCTCTCCTTTACACGACGATATCTCGGGAACCGGAAGTCGTATCGAGGTGAACCGAAAACCATTTTAAAGGGGAAGATTCCGCGCTTCCAACGAGCGTTCACTCGTTGCCCGGAAGCCACTATCTTCGGAGTTACGGCGGTTCAAAGTTTTCCAAATTTTAATAAAGTTTGATCGAGTTTATGGTAAACGAATAAAAATTACTTTTTCTTCTCGCGACGATATCTCGGGAACCGGAAGTCGTATTGGGATAAATGAAAAAGCGTTTTAAAGGGTAAAGTTCCGCGCTTCTAACGAGCTTTCATTCGTTGCCCGGAAGCCACTATCTTCGGAGTTATAGCGGTTTAAACTTTTCCAAATTTTAATAATGTTCAATCGAGTTTATGGTAAATGAATAAAAATTACTTTTTCTTCTCGCGACGATATCTCGGGAACCGGAAGTCGTATTGGAATAAATGAAAAAGCGTTTTAAAGGGTAAAGTTGCACGCTTCTAATGATCGTTCATTCGTTCTCGGGAAATCACTATGTTTAGAGTTATAGCGGTTTAAAGTTTTCTTATTTTTAATGAAGCTTAATCGAGGTTTTAAGGTAAATTATGCGATAAATACGTTTATTGTTGGAAGAATATTGCTTGTAACGATGCTATAACATATTGAAAGTTTTGAATTTAAAAAATTTTGATTTTTTTCCTTTTTTAAATGTTATGTCTATCTATCTATTATAATAGTTTCACGAAAAGATTTGCTATTCTTTGGTCGAACAAATATGTGCGTGTAATATATTCAAAACACAGTAGGTAGATATATATAATCGATGACCTGGATGACGATACTAAACAATGGTTAGCTCGTTTCAACAATTTAGTTGCGAGCAATTATCGAAGAAACAATTACCTAGCCATTCGATACGTGCGTGGAATGAATAGTGACCTCCGCTACTTTTCCCTTTTTTAATTTTCCAAATAGAATTTAATCCCAATATATATTCCACAACTCTAAAAGCTTTCGAGTTATTTATATCGAAATTTTTATCTGAAAAGATCTTCGAATCATTTTAAATCTAGAATTGCGAAAAATATAATACTCGAACATTTAGAAAAGAAGATCCTTACAAACTTATTATTTAAAAGTTTAAAAGTTTTTCATTTGTAATAATATCGTTACATCCTTCGAACCTGTTAAAAAAAATTCGCGTAATCGCTCGCTATAAAATTTACCATCCCTTCAAAACGTTCGTTGATTTCCTCAACTCTTTAACCTTGATACTTTTTCGTCCGAGAAAAAACTAATCCGTATCGATTCCGAACGCATCCATATCCCCAGTTACCAGAGTAAAATGGGTCACTCGTGTATTTCCATCCGAAATCAGAATGAACCTGCCTTTCGTTGCCAGAAGAATCTCATCACTCGGAATCTTTTACATAAAATCCATCGATCGTTAAGAGGGGCCTTCGTGGTGCAGTTGCTGGAGGAAAGATCGTCATAACCGTGGTCGTAATTCAAACCAGGTAACGCAAGGAACGACAGATACGATCAAACCGTCGCTGGAAACCAGCACGGACGGGAAATGAAGACGATTCGCATAAATCCCTCTGGTTTGAAAAAAAAAAAACAAAATTCTTGAAATAATTGTTAAAAAAAATAACGCTTCCAATATCTTTCCTAGATCTCTACATATAATAAATATTCTTAAAGTAATCAATAATTGAAACACTTCCACGATAATAAACAATAGTAAATTCTGAAGAGAATTTATGCGTCTCCCCAAAAAAAAGAATAGAAAATCGCGACGAAAAGCAATGTACGCGACTGTGTAACGAATCGCGCCGTTTCTCCCTCGGCTACTCCACGTTTTATCTCTCTCTCCGGTTACCCCGCGACGACGATTTCGCCTCTACTCTCGTATATCAGAGTCAGGCTTCGTGTGAGAGCGTCTAGCCGCGCGAAGATAAATAATGCACACAGTTTGCTCGACGTCGGGGACGCACGAAGCCCGGGACACCATCGAGAGGAGAAAGAAGAAGGAGGAGGAGGAGGAGGGAACGAAAACGAAGGGAGACGGGGAATCGAAAAGGACACTCGCGAGACAGGACACTCGAGAGAGGACTTCGAACCTCGTGGCGAGCGAGTGCTATATAAGTCCTGAACGACCTTGCTGCTTTTTCAATGCAAGGACGACGTTCACTCCGTGGCGAACGAGAGAGGAGAGAATGCGATCGAAGGAGAGGCCTTCGACGATCCGGCCGGGCGCATAGATCGTTCCGACGACGATCGATACTCACTCCTCGTCCTTTGTCCCTTGACACGCAGGAGATTCGAAGCGGTTCGAGAGAAGAAGAGGATCCTTGAGAGAGGAAGAGGATTGATATATCGTTTCGCGATGAAGAGAGAAAATATATCTCGATTGTGATGTAGAGGATAAAGTGATATCCATGTGTCTGTACGATGGACTCGTGATATCTCGTGTACTTTTTATTGGAATTTAGTTGAAAAATCGAAAAATTTCGATTAATTCGAGTGTATTATAAGCACAAATAGAATCTTTATTAATTTTCGAATGAAACGGGAGATACGTATAAGTTTATGATTTGTAATAAAAATTACAAGAAGATTGGAGGATACATATCCGTCCATAACCTCGAAAAAATTCAATATTGTCGTGGATATAAATCGTAAAAAAAAGAATTCTCTTTTTCAACATCCGTACCACTGGTCTATCGATATCCAATCATGGAGCTGGGAATATATCTGCGTGCACACAGTCTCTGCACAGTCACGAAAGGATTAAATTTACCAAAGGATTAAATTCTAAAATTCAGATTCCCCCTGCTCGAGCGAAAACCTAGGCCCGGTAAATGGATCCGGTATCACGTGACTCAAAGTGGAGCGGATTGGTGTGTCGCGCGCATGCGCCTCGCCGGGTGTAAACGTGTAGCGTCGTATCTCTGGCGGGAAGGTTCGAACGTGCGGAGGCGAGTAGAGATCGAGAGCCGTGTAATCGGAGAAAGGGGAACGGGGGAATCGTAAAGCATCACCAGGGATCCGTGATTTCCGAAATCAGCGCCGCGTGGCTGCCCAGGCTCCACGGCAAATGGAATATTCTATATCTGTGCGATCGGAGGATTTACCATGCCTTTGCAACGGCCTTAACGGCGCGGTTTTACCGCTCGCTGCGGAAAGGTACTGCTGCTCATTAACCGTACGCGTCGCGTATCCTGGCGTGGAAGGAAGCAACGAGTGTTACACGGTATATTTTCCCCGGCTAATAGATTTTAACCGAACATTTCGCAACGGATGGAGAAAATCACAGCCGTTATGTTCTAAGGCAACGTGTTACGTTCTCGCTCGGTCAACTACAATGCGAGATTCGTTGTAATTACGTTTCAAAAGTACCGTAATTTTTGGAAATATAAAATGGAGAAAAATATTTCATCGCTTCAAAACGAATTTCCATGCGAGAAATTTCTTTCCAGCTATATATATAAATATAAACAATAATAATTTTTACAGTATTTATATGAAATACCTGTCATCCAGTCTGTTTCTAAATCTTTCAATGAACAGCTGATCCATACCTGGAAAAAAGCAAAAAAGCGATATGTGAAAACAGTTTCGACTGTCAGAGATTATCACAAAATTACATCATAAACTGGAGAGCAAAACAATCGTTCCTAGCTTATCCTCTTCCAATCATCTTGGAAAAGCAAAAAGACAATTATCGGTGCTCGCCACGTTTCCACGAGTGGAACAAAATTTGCATGCCGATTCTGCATGCCTTCTTCCACACACACACATACACACATACACGCTTTCCACGGATCTTTATCCACTCGCGAAATCTGATACGAGATAGCGTTACACGAAGAGATTCGTTCGCACATAGTTGACAACGCCGATCGGTTGCAAATCCTTGAAAAGCGTACTCGTTAAAGCGATACGATAAATCGCGGAATTATCGTTCGATTCCGGTTAAAGTCCGCCTCGTCTAAGCAGTCAAACCAAAGCTTAAAGAATTTTTACTTTACATTAAAAAAAAAAGGATCTCTCGATGGAGAAACTCCTCCCTCTTCCTTGATCCTTGACAGTCATCTCTCTTATGTCTTCGGATTAAAGCAACGATCTCGAGGATTAATCTCGAACGGATTACCGACAAATTTCCCCCTCAACGACCCATTTTGCAAGTTGAGCTTGTAAGATGAGCTTGTACGATCGTATATTGCGGGAAAAGATAAGTTTGTACGTGTATATATGTGTGTATGTTTGTGTGAGGGTTAACTGGATCAATGGCATTAGATTGGACACAGAAAATTCTATTGGTTTCAACTTAATTGGATCCCGATTATCTAATGTTTTCTATTTATCAACACCGTGAAACTTCTGTAATAATAATTATATTTCTTTATTTGTTACCTTTTCGATATCGGATCAAAATTTAACTGAAGATTTATTTAAAGGAAATATTTTAATAATTTACAATCTTCCTTTTAAAATTTGTAATCTGATTTACCGATTTAACAGATTTTACGTTTAAATTACGTTTACTCAAATTTATTTACATCGATCTTTAAATTTAAATCGCAGGGGAGCGAGATATAAAATGAAAATATGAAATATCACCGTCGTAAAACGAATTTATCGTAAACAGTGATGCGCTATTCTTTCCGTTTTCCTTCAAAAATTAATACAATTTTCACAATTCCGCATAAGAACGTTTCCGAGGAACGAGGTCTCGTTTCTCGTCGCGAAAAAGGATACATTTGTCTTCCGATACGATTCGAGATATCACGTTTTCCGCGAAGAAAAGCACATTTTCTACGATTCCATACGAAATGACGTATGCTATCGTATATTTTCCACGGGAACTAATATATACAATGATGAAAGGCGATATTTCACTTACGCTAGATAAAAATACGTTTTGCAGATCGAAGAATATTCTAGCTATCTGCTTTTACGTACACGGAAGATTATTTGTTCGCATTTATTCTTTTCATTTTGTGTAAGCTTACGAGACTGTTAAACTCGTGTAATAATCATACAAATTTAAAATTATAAAAATTTGAAAATTCTGATTTAACAATGAATTAATAACGAGAGAAAGAATTGATCGTTTCGAAGTTACAAGCAGCTTCTTCTCTTTCGTCCCTGAAACTCGATTGCGATTTTATAATTAAAATTGAGTCGGTTTTTTTTCCTTTTTTCCGAACGAAACATGACAACGCGAAAAACACAATCGATTGAGAGGAAAAAAGAGGCCTTGAGGGGTATTGAAAAAAATGTTGGTATCGTACGTTAGGTCTTGTTAGTTAATTCCAATTTCCTAGAAAGGAGAATTCGAAAGGCGAAATCGAAGAAGATAACGCTGCTGTAATTACTACTCCGATACGTCAATCAAATCGTCTCATGAAAGCTTTCAATTCCTTTTCCGCTATTATCGATGAGCAATGGTGTGCAATTACGACAGAACGCTCGTTACATCACTACAAAGTGTGCAATTTCCTTTCTTCCATCTCGAAAATAGAAGATAGAAATAGATAATTGAGAAAGGGATTCATTGATTGAAACGTATCCCGTCAAAAATTAATATTTCCAACGATCAATCTTTCTGTAATGATATAAACACGGAATCTCGATTTCCCGAGTATACGATATTTTACAAATTTACCTCGATTACGCATAACTTTCCTCTTTTGTATTACACGTTTCGTTCCAATGAATACCATACCGATTATTCGATATATCGGGATTAATTTCGATACACTCGAAAAGATTAAATTTAAAATTTAGAACATCGATCACCCCTAACGATATTATCTTCCCCTTCCATCGTTCCTAATCTTCTCTTTTATCGTATATATATATATATATATATATATATATATATATATATATATATACATCGGCATTAGAGGTGGAACATGTTTCTCTGAGACTTGGCATTTGCCGAGGAGGAAAAGGTGAACGTATGAAATCGGGCGTGCAAGAAAGGAGAGGGGAGGGGCCTTCGAGTGCCGCTCGAGAAGGGGCCCGATCGAAGGTGAGGACGATTAATCCATCCACACACCGCGATCATTTCGTAAGGCGAAGGACGATAAAGGTCGAGTTGGGCCTGCAATCCAAGCCGGTAATAGTATTTGAAATAAGGTAAAAAATAAAAAACGTTGCATAAATTGTTCTCTCGAACCGTATCGAGCACTGAAAAGTTCGAACAAACCTGGTTTTGGATCAGTCTTTATATGTCAATTTAATGGCGTGGAGAATTTGAGAAGGTTGAGGATATATCTTTTTTTACTAATTTTATTGTAGAGACTCGTAAAGACGAGATAAAAACGTTGTATATATCTTAAAATAATTGATTTCGTAGATTTTCAACAAGTTGGAATTACATTTAGTTTCTCGGGAAATAATTAATCGAAGTAAATGTTATCCTCAATGCAATATTTGAATAATTAATTTTCATTGGAATCCCGTCGAATAGATTTCAATGATTGAGAGATTAAATTTCAAGTTAATTAAAAAACAGAGAGAGAGAGAGAGGAAAATTTATTTTTTCAAACGTAATGCGTATTCTCGTCTTTCTTCGATATAAACGACAGCCTGGCTAGGAGGAAAAAAATATATATATATATATATATATATTCGAAATAATTATGGAAATTTTAGAATTAATAAATATTATTTCCAATAATCGTTTCTAATATATCTTAGAATTTATTGCCTCGTGAATATTTAAACAAACGTTTTTCCTTTCTTTTCTTTTCTTTTTTTCCCTCTCTCTCTGTCTCCTTTTTCGCAGATATATTTATGGCCACACGCGTATAAATAAATTTACAAATATTATTTCGCCTCGACGAAACTATTTCAATAATAATCTCCTCTCCAATACATCCTCCTCCTTGAAATATACCCATCATTGTTGCGCGCCTAAACCTTCTAACTCGTCGTTAACCGTACGCGACTTGGAGCGGAGTTATTCTTAGTTTAAAATAATTTTCGCGATCGAGGGGATTCGAAAAATTATCCGTAAATAAATTTATCATTTTGAAAATTGTTGTTGATTCCTCAGATAGGCTCCTCGGGATAAATTGCTCGTGCGATTTCTCGTTAAACCGCGCATAAATTGTCCCGTCAATGTCTCCCGCCTTTTCACCGCCAGAAGAAACTCCCCGCGTTGTAAATTATATGATATAACGCCAATAAGAATGAAAATTTTCGCCGTGGATTGATGAAGCACCGCGGTTCATCGATATATTCGCCAGTGAAATCTTTTCTAGCGCACGATGAGAAAGTGAAACAATTAGTCGCTCTTTCACTCATTCAGGATCAATCTCGTCGATCGATGCAACCGACATCTTTTACTTTTACTTTCCGCCTCTTACCGTCTCGTCACACTTGATCAAACTCTATTGTCCCCTTTCGAAAGATCCAATTCTAGGATACGTGTCAATATATTAAACATCTTTGGAGTCTAAGACAAATACCTTTTTTTAAAAATAAAGGTTTATTTATTTATCGAATCCTCTTCGACCAAGAATTTTGCAAACGAAAAACTGGTTAATTCGACGGTATTATTTATAGAAAATGAAAATATTTTTTACCAAGTATTTCGATGCAATCGATTTGCAAGAGAACAAGGCAGATGAAGGAAATTACGTTTGCAACTTTTGCAAATGTTTATATCTCTTATTGCGACAAATAACCCATCAAAGAAGAACCGATTGGCAGTCGAATCTCTCTTTAAACTTGCATCAAAGATCCATAACACTCGCGAAAAGACGAGATTACACGCTTGTTCGCCTGTATTATGAGGGGACCAAAACATCTCATCTCGAAGAAGAGTATACTAAACTTGCTCATACTTTTTCACGACCTCGTTTCCTCACCTTCCATCTTTTTACTATGCTCAACCACGCATCCCATTATCACCCTCCCACACTCTCTTACTTCCTTCCCTAAAATCAAGAGTCCTATTTCTATTATTCATTCTCTTTGCCTGGCCAATTTTCTTCTCTCGATCCCCAAATGCTCGAGAAGAGGAATCGAAGGATGTTTTCCTTCATATCGCGCCTGCCAATCACGGAGTCATCCTCTTCGACGATCTATTTGCAGAGGTCGGTTCCCTTTCCCTCATCCTGACATAACTTACCGATGCCCGCCATTATCGTAACTCGAACCTCCCCTCTCTCGCCTGCCCTTTCATCCTTTTCTTCCCCTTTCACGGACGGGTAAAGCTCCCTTCTTCCCATTTATAGCGAAGGAGAGGGAGGACAGGAAACGCTGGATGGATTCGCTTCAAGGAACGGACCACCCCCCTTCGGAGAAACTTTTCACGCACACGTGCGGCGCAAGTGTGGTTTATGTGGAAGTCATCTGGCTCGCAGAACTTTCAGATTCACTGATTTTTCGACCTTTTTGCTCCCTTCGAGGCGAGGAAAATGAAGGAGGAAGATGGATATAATTAGGATAATTGGGATGATGGAGTCCACATCTGGTGGATGTTAATATAATAATTTGTTAAGTTAGGAGGGATGAGGATGTTTTATAATATCGAAGAATATGTTTTTTGGTTTACAGCTTGATTTGAAAAATTAATAAAAGAAATTTAAAGACGAAAGATGATGACACGTTTCTTATTGCAACAAAATGCTTCGCGGAGGAAAAAGGAAATGCGATATTTCGATGATAAATATGTTCCTCGTTCCAGGACGGATGAAATTAATATTTTCCTTAAAATTTTTCTAGACGTTGCTAGGGAATTTTATAAAAATACCTATTATCTAAGTTGAAAAAGAAATATCACGATTAATCTTCGATCGGATTACAACTTTGGAGAGACAAATTGACCTCCTTTATAAATATAATTTACTTGAGAATTTGATACAAAATTCTCTCGGGTTTCTCAGCATTTACTCGACAAAGGCTCGTTATCCATAATTAAAAAAGGATAATGGTACTTATGCGCACAGCCCTCCCCACTCGTGCAAGTTTTTCCGCTCGAGCTTTTCTCTTATTTCTTGCTCGCTTTCACTTTCGCCTCGGAAACGAGTCAAGTGCATCGCGGATCGATACCAAAACTCGGTTAGCAAGGTTAGTCGAGTTTTTCCTCTCGATAGATCGTCCAAGCTCGATCGATTTTCCTCCTTCCATATCATTTTACCATTTCGAATTTTGGATTTCGATATTCGTCCAAATATCTGATTGTTGAAAATCAGGAAGATTACTTTATTGATTTCATTTTTTTTAAAGTATTTGAAAGATATTTTCAGAATTTATTTCGAATGATGATCATTCCTTTTATTTTGATTTTAAATAAAAAGCGTCAGAATCTGAAAAAAGGTTATGAAATAAAATAAATGCGCCCAGATACGACACCGATAAAATTCAACGTTCTACCCTTTAAACTTGTCGGTAGCACAACAGTCCATTTTTTAACGTAGCTATACGAGAGATATAATAAAAAACAGTATACAAATATTTGCAATTGAATTGCATTTATCTTCTCGAGAAAATAAACATATGTATATATATATATATAAATACTTTTTATTTATTTGAAAAAAGCTGCACGAATTTATTTGATACGAAACTTATTTTTTTAAAAAATGAATCTCTAATTCGAAGGGATAAAATTCCAAAATTACCGCGCAAAACATATTAAAACTTAATCTTAAAAGAGGAATATGGATCGATGATTTGTAAACTGTTTGTAAAATGTTTCGCGAAAAAAAAAAATCCTTTATAAAATAAAATTGCTTCCACAATAATACCGTTCACGTCGAATCAATCCGTCGATTCATCGTGGCAATCGTGTTCAGGAAAATCTGCTTGGACGAACAATCGAACAATCATCGCGGTTGTTGGAAAAAAAAACCGTAATAAATAACACATTTTACTCGAATCTTCCCTTTCAATGAATACATATTCTTCGATTACGTGTAAAATTCGCTTGCAGTACGAGAGAAAGAGGGAGGAGAGAGAGTTTTTTTCCACTTTTCAGCAAAAATACCCTTCAAGAATGATCGAAGAAGGTCACGACCTCCCTCATTCGTCGCGAATAGGTATATATACGTGCAGCTACAGTCGGTCGCAAAATTTTATCCACAATCCATTTCTTTCCAAGAAATAAATGTGCCATCCATCTCAAATTTTTTATCAAGTTCCTTCAAGTCTCTAAGATTTCTTACATAATAGAATATTTTACAATTTAAAATCAGGTCTCGTGTCTCATCGAGTTATACATAGAAAAAGATGAGGAACGATATTATTATAATTTCATCCCCTTCCAGCGATAAAAAAAAAAGAAATGGCACAACTTACGTTATCGTTTTTGCACGAAAGAATTACATTTGTTATAAATTTTGCGCAAAACACTTCTGCGACCGACTGTATCCGTGTACCGGCATTACAAACATTCGCCTCGCTCGATTCTCTCGTGTTACACGACTTGCAGCCGATCGACGGATTTGCAAAGTCATTCAGGATGATCCATCGGTTCCCTTGTTGCGTGTACTGCCGGCTACGATCGTTCGATCGTGCGTCAATGTACTTTCATTTCCATCGATGATATTCTTTCCTCGAGAGAGCACGTGTTTCGCGAGATTGGAACATTTAAAGGGTTTAGAAATCTTGAAGAACGCAGGATGGTGGATAGAGATAGGCGTCGATATACGAACGAAGTAAAAAAAAATTATTCTGACATTAAATCGAAGGAATATATAATATTTTCGATTCCAAGTTTCGAGTTGTTTACGTACAAATAAGAAATATTTTCGAGAATGTTTCTGGATCCCATCGCACGTGAATAAACGAGGACCAAAAATTCTCGAGAGTTGCTCTTCAGAATATTTTTCGCAGTTGGCCACTCTTTCGAGAATAATTCGTTCCACGCACTCTAAAAACTTTCACTCTGGATGTTTAAAATATTTCGAGAGTTATTACTACCTAAAAAGATACAACGCTTAAAAAAAGGAAGCACTGTTTTATTTACCACAACGCAACTATATCGTCCCGGAACAAAAATCCCACCGCGTGTTACGACAGCTCGAGTCCAAATGGAAACGATATCGTAACAATCCGTGTATTTACAACCGTGTATAACCCGTAAGGAGATCGCTCTTAATCCCTCTTAATCGAACTTGACAGATTTAAGAACAATAAGGTCAGAATTAATTCCGTAACGACGCATTATTACGCGACACCTCGAACGAGAAACAGTTTTAATCTCCGATGTTTACAATCTTCGATAATACGCAGTTTACGCGAATTTACAATCGAGAGGGGGGAGGAGGAGGGAGGGAGAGTATTAAACAACGTATATAAAAGCGGTCGATGCCGGTAGCGTGAATCAGATTATTCCCTCTTTGACTTTGATGACTGGTCAAACCGTGTCCGGGAGGAGGTAAGTGGACGCTGGAACGATATGCGCATTCGATTTCCATATAAACAGGGAAGGGGGGAGGGACGTAGTTGCGTGGATTTCATAAAAGGAGGCCTGGATAGTCACAATGGGCGTTGTGAAAGGGGCCACCGCGTTGCAATAAGAGCATAGGCTCTCGATATTGCTTTCTTTCGTACCAACGATCAAAAGGAACAAAGTTCTCGTGAAATGATTATCAAGAGGGAGGGAAAAATTTTATTTTTCGAATCGAGATCTCGATCGTGATTATCTTCCATCGTGGTATTCGAAAATGATATTTTTGGAATTCTTGATCATTCTTTTAATATTTAATATTTCGTGATAATCCTTTTTTTGGGGGTGGAAGTAATTCCTAATTTTTCGTAATATTAATCTAATTTATAATTTTTATATACCGCGAATTGAAATTCTACTGCTGTTTCACAAAACTTTCTACAACGAAAGTGTATAAATTACTCGTGGGATAAAATTCTTTCACAATTCGAAAGAAACGATTATTGGAACGGGAACAAATAAAATAAATATTAAAAAACCGTTTGTAATTCCAGGGAACGATATTCTTCTTTTGAAGAGGGAACAACACGGAGAGGAGCCGCGATAATAAGAAGAAGAAGAGGCGAAAAAGAGTCCTGTCTACGGCCACGGACACCCAACAGCAATTAAAAGCAATTCTTCTTGGCAGTATATCACTCTTACGTGCACTACTGCCGCGGATCCCCATTAAAATCGACCTTCGACTCCACCCGCGAGCAACAACGGTATCTCCTGTTGTTCCTCTTGTTTTCAAAGGGTACGCTCAGAGAGCAGGGAAGATCCGACGAGAGGAGCTCGAGAGGAAAAGAAGAAGGAGAGGAGAGGATAAAACACACGGCGAGAACGTTTCCTTTCCTAAGTATCTATCGCGCATATACTCGCCGTTATTTCGCAAGCAAATGAGAATCAGCAGAGATGAAAATTGAAAAGCGTACTGATCTATCTTCTTGAGGAATATATATTGCTCCCCAAGAATATATATTATATACTTTAAATATTATTATAAGTTCGAATTCAATTTTGGAAAGGATTTGGATAACGTAGTATCGTTGAAATTAATAATTGCAATAAATAAATTGATATAGATCTAATTATTTGATTACAATTCACCAAGCTTTGATCATTCCTTCCTCCACAATTTCACATTTCCTCCTACGAATATTTCCCTAGCATAGTGAATTTTCCCTATTAATCTCCCTATAATTATTCGAACGTTCGAAGTGTATTAAAAGTCTATAACAGAGATGCGAATTTTAATGGGGAACTCGAGCCGAGGGGGAACTCGGCGCGTACGCGGCTGTTCCGACAGGCTGGCGCGCGCTTATAAAACTCACCCTCATTTGAATACGTCCATAAATCGGGTGGTTGGATCGCGATTTCACGGAGCTGTAACCGTGTGACGAATAAACATAAATCGGCCACACGAATCTCCTTTCCACGAGAAAGACGGGCAAATGAGAAGAGGGTACGAAACAGGGGGCCACGTGTACGAGAATCTGCAAGCGCATTGTACACAACAAAACGATAAACATAAAGATGCTTTCCACGAGATCGTAATGCAATGATGTATCAACACCGTCAATTCGTGTTTGTAAACGTGACAATTACGATTCAATAAAAAATTTAACATTTGTTTAATTTCTCTCTTAATTTTAAAAAGAGAAAACTTTGAGGATTCGATTCAAAATTCTATCCATATCCACGCGAGGCTCGAGATCTTTCATATTCTCACGATGAATCCAAGCTTGAATATTTAACATTTGCTTAATTTTTCTCTTAATTTTCAAAAAAGAAAAGCTAACTTTGAGGATTCGATTCAAAATTCTATCCATATCCACGCGAGGATCGAGGAGATCTATCATATTCTCGCGATGAATCCAAGCTTGAATATTTAACATTTGCTTAATTTTCAAAAAAGAAAAGCTAACTTTGAGGATTCGATTCAAAATTCTATCCATATCCACGCGAGAAGATCTGCTATCATATTCTCGCTTGCATTTGAATATCGTAGACGATAGATTAAATTTTTTCGCAAAACTCGAGAAGGGGAGGCGCGCCTTCGGGGGGTCTTCCTCCAACTTGTCGGAGGCCACTTCGTGGGTACGTCGATCACGCGGTCACGCCAGGGAAACGACGAGGAGGCGGCTGAGAAGAGAGAGAGAGTCTATCGCATCTCTCCTCGGCGAAGAGTCCGTGAAAGAAGTTCTTATCGCAAAGGGAAGATGAAAACGCGGGAGAAGGTTGGAACGTCGCGGCTCGATAACATCTCTCTGTGTGTTCTGCGACTGCATTCCACCCGTGCAAGATAAATACTCGCACGTAGAATTGGAAATCACGGGTCGATTGCTTCGTTCCCTTCCTACCTGTGTTCCCTCCCTATTTTTTGCTCGGGTGAAAAAGAGATTGGCTTCTGTGGTAGGAGGTAATGGTTTCCCTTTTTTTTTGTTTCAAGAAAAAGTACGGAGAGAAGTCGTATTTTCCATTTATTTGCTCCTTCCTCCCCTCCTCCTTCTTCTTTTGTTTAGTCTGAGGGTATTATTGATTAAAAGTCGCGCGGCGTGCGTATCGTTCGATTTTATTGTTGGGACGACGTTCGCCGACTTAACAAGTGCGTTATTGTTATGGAAACTTGTTATCGAAATCTTTCGGAACCGCGAGATTGATGATCGAGTATAATAATTGCTCCAAAAGGTGAAAAATTAAATAAATATACGAAAACATCATGAGAATTTTTTAAAAAATTTTAATTTCGATTCAATAAAAATACGCGCAGACGAAACTAGGGGCACAGAGGTCATCCGAGGGAATTATCCGAGGGAACCGAGTCGCAGCATGAAAAATTTATGTATGAAATCGTGGCTCGATGCAAGCTCGATCGCCTCTGACCACCCGTTTCCCAAAGATAAGCTGGATAGATCGAATATCGCATACAATGGGTCGTGGAGGGCGGGGCGAGGAAGAGGAGCGCGTGTCTCGCGGCCGCAATTTATGGCGACTTTTCACAACGTTTGTCGTCCCTTGGAAAGAGAATTTTCATGGAGGCAAACGTCATTTCCGCGGCATCGTTGCCATTGTCGCGAGTCGGAATGGACAGGGAACAGGGAAGAATGTAAGTCGATATTGGAAAACAAATCTGGTAGTCACATTTTCCCGATAACAGCGTCAAACTTCCAATGGGACGGAAAAGATTCGAAAGGTTGGAAACGCGTCTCGGATAAAAGAGATGCCCCCTCCTTCCATCTCTTTCGAATACTTTTCCGTGTTTATTGCAAAGCAATCTATCGGCGAGTACAGTCGATCGCATAAGTTGATGATTGTGGAGGAAGATTTTCTGTTGTCTGAATTTTGCTTTGTATTTGGGGCACAAGTTCTTAAAGTTTATCAATGATTTTTGAAAAACTTTGTAAACGAGATAATTTCAGTGAAAAGAAATATAACTTCAATTCCCGTACAATAAATATTCTAGATTTCAATTAACTTGGTGTTATTTTCCATATTTTATTTTATCCATTATTTTCTGTTTATTGAGAGCAACGTTATCGATGATTATTGATTTCAAAATCGCAAAAGATAAAATCGAGATACAGTCACACTTTCCTCGCACGATCTTATACCTCCCTCAATTTCCTTAATTTTGAGAAAGAGTTTTATTCTTACGCTTCAATGACCCTGTTCGCCTATTTGCAATGCGTTTATAGAATAACTCTTAGCCTGCTCGCCAAGTGAAACCTGAAAACTGCGTCAGCCAGCTTCGCTTTCGAGTAGGATCGATCGATAAGTCGACATTTCACCTAACCGACTCTCTCTCTACCCCCGCACAATCTCCTTCTCTCTCTCTTTCTTCCCGTCTTTGCAGTCTTCGCTGCGAATCGAAGGAAACAAGGACGGACGTGAGGCGAATAATTGGGAGTTTAAACTGGATTTAAACGAAGGTGCATAGGCGATTTTCAGAGGAATGAATTTTCTCCTTCGAAGGGGAAATCGGTGTATACCGATATATCCGATTAAAAAACAGTATCTCCGAGTTGAGCTGGCGCGAAGGACAGGGATTGAATTACGGATTGAATTGAATAAAAGGAAGGGAGGGAGGGAGGATCGTTTCGAGTCATCGATTGGCCTCGATGCGTCAATTAGAGAAAGAAACTCGCGAGAATAACCTTGGACAACGGGTGGATTTCTATGAAAATTGATGGAAGGGTGGTGGCCACTGCTGAATAATCGAAAAAGGGGATGAAACGTCGCGAGTTACGTGCAGGGGTGAGTCACGTGGGGTGAGTAATTTGCAAATTAGGAGTGGCTTGCCTTTGCACTTTCGTGCACATCATTTTGAACGTGCAAACGTGTGATTTGCAAAGAAAATTTTCACCCAGGGAATTGTTTATAGAGAGAGAAGAATAATATATTATTAAATAAACTTAAAAGAGATCCAGAAACGGTTCAATTTATTTAGATTTGGAAAAGATTGACGCGAAGAAAATTACGATAATCGATAAATGTATATTCCAATAATTTATCCACTCTTAATCTCCACCCTAACGAAGCCTTAATTCGTCGAATTTCCATAAACAAAACGATAAATGTTAACACAAACGATAATAGAAAACCACGAACGCGTATACCTGTGTCCAATTAACGAGTATAAAAAAAATCTCGTATATAATAAAATCGCACTTTTTTTTTTCACAACCAAGGCAACGCGTAGTTATACACGCGTATTTCACACGCATCGATGCACGCAGGAAATACCGTTCGATCGTTTCCCGCATTAATCCCGGGCTTCTGTTCGTTTCTTCCCATGTTCCATATAAAAATTCCCAACCAACTATGTAAACTTTCTGTCGTAAACTCCAGTTTACTCCTCCCTTTCTCAAATCGATCCTTGATCATTCCTGTTCGATTGAGAAACAGAAAAAGAAGAGGAGGAGGAGGAAAAATCGGCTGCTTAGAATCAGGGTCAGGTTCCCACAGGTACACAGATTCACGACCCGTCTTCCGCATTGCCTTCGGAAGAAGGAAGGGGCGAAAGATCGGGCGCCACAAACTCGCCTGCAGAGAATCGATGAATCGAGGAGAGCGCGCTCGACCTTGAAATTAATAATCGACTCGAGATATCGATAGAGATCGAGGCGTCGATCGACTTCCGAGCGAGGAAAGAACGAAGAGGGGGCAGGGAATTTTTGAAGCCGATTCCAGAGAGCCGGGTAGCCGCAGGTGGTAAACCAATCAGCCAACACGCGCGCATTTATGCCGCACTTATGCCACGGCCTTAAGACGCGGTATAAAATACCCGCGGTCCAACGAGCTATCGCGTAGCTGCCTGTCTTTACTTAAACGATTTCTTTTCCACCCATCCCATCATTTTCGTGACGCGGGTAACGGTACAAGGTGAAGTTTCCTTTCGTACACACGATAAAATTATTCATTTTTCAGATTCTAATCCTAAAATTTATTCTCGATCGGACGAGTTGAAATATTTAAAAAGGATTAAACCTATTTCTCTAGATACCTTATAGATATCTAAAAAAATTTCATTTAAAAGGATCTTGTAAAAAGTTACAATTACATACACAATTAATATCTTTCAGATATATCGTCGAACCGATAATTTATATAAAAGTTTCTCGCAAGCTTGAAATGGGCAATTTTTCGGGAGTGCCGCCATTTCGAAAGCCTCGAAAGGTAAAAAATTGCTTCCCCAATTTTCCCCGAGAAATGAAACGGAGGGAGGGAAGGGGCCATAATTTCGTGCGGATTCTTCGCGAAAGTATAATTGGCCGCAAAGGCGGAACCCGCATTCTTTTTATTTTTTTTTTTTTCTTTTTACAGCACACACGCGCGCGCATAAACGTCAAATTCGAATAAAACGGAACGTCACCGATCGTAAACTATACGCGTATTCGATACGCGATCGAACCATCGGTTCCCCAGGCCTTTAACGAGCGACGTTTTGTAATTTCGTGGATCGTTAAACGGATACGCCAGAGCACCGTTTCGTTGCCGATCGTTAAATACCAGCATACCATACGGTGGTTGATGTTCGTTAAACGAGGCCCTAACGCTGTGAAAACGGCCAATAGAAGGAGGAGAAAAAAAAAAAAGAGAAGAAAAAGGAACACGAGGCAAAGATGTTCGCGAAATCCAGTCCATCGGCCCCCTCCCGATTACGACACACTTTCTTGCTTAAAATAAATAAGTCGAACATTTTCATTCTTGTTTTCATATTGTTTTAAAGGAAGATCGTTTCGTTACAATTCTGATTTTAATCAAGCGTTCATTCATTTATTCCTGATCGATATGCAAATGGATAAGATGATTGTTAATAAACAAATAAATCTTTCCCTTTTTTCCCCTCGATTGGTAATTATTGGCGCGTTTGAGAGATTTGCAACGGTTCATCCGACGAGTATGAACCCCCCTCGAACGGGACGGGCGCTCCTCCAAACCGAATTGAATTTTTATGATCCGATCCAACTCTTTGAGAATTTCAAATTCGAGACGTCTATGGAACAGGTATACAAAGAAGGTATACGTTATGTAAATTCATGAGGGGGCAATCGGGTAGCTTGATCAGAGGGAACTTTATCTCGATACACGATGGAGGATCGTTAATGGAGTCGTGTAACTGGAAGCTTTTCCTTAATGGATCGAAATGCATTCCATTACTTATTGGACGAAGCAAACATTACGAAAGTTAAGCTCTTCTTCGATTCCCTCCCACCCCGCCAAATTTTATCGCGACAATTTGTCGTTGGATCGTCCGAGCTGATGCAACGAAATTTGATTCCATTCAGATTTATCGCGAACAAATATTGAATATCTTTCTAAATTAGCGATTCAAATTTTTCCTTTTAAACTCGATAAATTCGATATTTTGAAAAATAAGAAGCGTAAACTACAGAAAGACGGAAATAAAAAAAGATGTACACTTTCTGTCATATATTATGCGAATTATATAAAGAATCAGAGAAGAAAAAACTGATTGAACTAATCAACTAAGAAACTCTTTTTTTGAATACAAAGTTAATTCGAGGTTTAATTGAAAAAACAAGAAGACAGGATTAGAATAGTATAAACTTTGAGTCGGTTCAAAAAATCAATTGACGCTGATTGACGTCATCGCGAAATTTCACGGTTTCCAATTCTACCTACACAATTGCGATAACACCGGTTGAATATCGCGCAAATTGCTTCGAAAGAAATTTCTTTGATACGATCCCTATTTGAAAATTTCTACTCTGTCCAGCGTTTCATGCTGCAGAATAGGAAAAAAAAGAAAGAAAGAAAAAACTACGATAAAAATCGGATATCGAAGATAAAAGTATCGAAGATATAAAATGAAATCGATATAAACACTGATGTAAACACTTTATCTCGAAAATTATCTAGTGGAAAATGACAAACTGAAAGAAAAAATGAAGACAGGAAGCGATTATCTATCTCTTATTTGTAACATTCTTTTGTAACGCATTGTGTATGAAGAACACGAGTAATTTAAAGATCAAACCTTAATAAGAAAGAAATCGACAAATAATAATTCCATGATAATAACTTAAATTTCCTACTTTTAATTTTTCTAAGTGTAATGATAGCATTCCAAAAATATCTCAACCCCTTCGAAACATTATATTTCTCGGGAAATTTCCCTCCCCTGGCAAATTATAATATTTCCAAATGCAGAAGGAGAGACGTAATCGATCGTAATATCCCATAAAGCACGTAACTCTTATTATGCATATACGTACATCGAGGGCCGAGTGTGTCAAGGCTGGACTCACCGTCGAAACGTGATCGCACAGGTAATACGTGGACGCACGTATATTTACGCGTGACGTTTCTAGAATCCAACGTATTTTCTCTGTATATAGATATATATATATATATATATAGCGATCGAGGATACGAGAATTTCTGCGAGGATATATCGTTGGATCGTCACGGATCAGCGGAGAGACGAAAAAGGAGAAGCAGGAAGTCTTGGCGGCATTTTCGCGTCGGAACGGTTATTTCACGACGATGTAATTTCGCGTTTGCGGCGTTTTCTCTCTTGTCCCTCTTGAACGCCTTCCTAAACCGGTAAACAACGTAATCTTATTGGCCGACTTTCTGAAAACCGACGAAAATGGGTTTTCCAGACTTTTGTACGGACACGTGTGCACCTCGTTTATCTTCTTTCCTTTCTCATACTTTTTATCTCATCCTCAATGAATGATAATTTATCATAGAATAATCGCCTTGTTCCTTATAGAAAATTATGTATAACAAAATAGATCGAATGAATCGAAATTTTTAATTCGTTACAGAAAAAAAAAAAATCTTCCAATATCCAATATAATGGTATACAGCAATACTTCAATATTTGAAACGAAACCTTGCCAAGGAGCGAAACCGACCATCCGCGTCGATTTTAATTACTCGATAATCGCAGCCACCGATAACGAATGCGGCACAACCCTTTAACGAACCGTTTCCTAATCAGACGTATCCCATTAGCACCGGTATCGGGTTCATCTATCAAATTATGGAACTATCCCGGCTCCATTATCCCCAAGGAACAATGCTACAACAACGGACGCCCGGTTCAATCATAATCACAAGCGACGATCGCGTTTCTTTCCCCTCGATATTAATACCAACCCCCTAATTAAGACAAACAGAAGCGGTCCTTATCTATCCCGTGCAATTATCGCCAACTCTGTAATAAACCGGATAATACGTGTGCAAGCACGAAGTATGGAGAGGAAGAGGCCGATTCTTCGATCGAAATGACAGAAGGTAAGTGTTGCTATTGCAAAGGTATATCGAAGAGGTAGCTTTTTTTGAATTGAGAGAAGAATCTTTCTAGCTCGAAAAAACGAATTATTTAACTATCCTCTAATCGACACCGGGCGGTGTCGCCCTTTTATTCGCCTCCAACCATTTTCCACACGGTTTTCCGCCCGATGGAGCATCCAACCTCCCCGCATTGTTACTTGTACACCGGCGTTAATCAAAGAGAAACGATTCTTGATCCATTGTTTGATCTAGGCGACTCGTAAACGTTGACGTTGGAATTTTTTCCCTTCGCTTTGGGGGAAAGGATTTTGCGTAGGTTTATATTATATGTCGTAACAAATTGGAAATTATTATTATGGATCAATCTTTATTACTCGTTTCTAAAAATTAAACGTGTAATGAATCATCTTTTGCGCTTGTTGATACTTTTGTTAATAATAAATATATATTCAATTAGCTTCAATGTAATACAATTCCATCATTTATTGAAATAGATTTCGACATAATTACAATTATTAATCAATTAATTTCGCGAGAACGTTTCTGAGATGATTATTAACATATTAAAATAATCTTTGCTTATTAGAAAAGCAATGTTCAATTATTCAGATTAATAACAACTTCGATGCGAGAAAGGGAAGAAAATTACGCCAAAATGATCCTATCCTATTAATAAATCGATCAGAGAGATCATCCTTTGATCCCATCGAATTCCTTCCCGTTGTACGATTATAAATATGCAAATTTTCTGACTCCAAGTCCGCCACTTGGTCTTTCGGGCAACACCCAAAGGTGATTTCAAATGCATCGAAGATACGATTGTTTCGGGGTCCACTTTGCACGAACAATCTCGCGGTACGTGATTTCTCTGCCAACAGGTTCCGAGGTGAATCACTCGTGACTCACGCACGAATTCATCCGCGAGCCGAATCCCCTTGGAACGAGAGGATCGTGCCTTCGAACGACAACTTGGGGGAACAATGTTATCACGCATCCTTTCTTCAAATGTGACCGATATCGATACAAAGTCTAAGATAACGTTCTCGTGAACTGATCCCGTAGTTCAAGTTCAAGTATCTACGTTTAAGAAATTATTGGAATCTTTGAAATGATCGAAAAGTCTTGCGAGATAAATTTCCACAAGACTTTGAATTATATTCGAAATGATATAATTTGAATTTTTTATAATTTCAAATCATTTTAATCACGTAGATACTTAAAAAAATAAATGAATAAATGTCAACAAAAATTATAGAAGAAACTAATCATTTTTAATTTTGTCGTCGGAATATCGTATTACGCAAGGCTTGCGAGTGTTGACGAATAAACAGCATCATATTACGATAGGAAAACGAAAAAAAAAGTCACATTATATTTATACCAAACAACATCGATCACGCGTATCTGGCACGCTGTGTACACCCTTAGAAAGATGCATTACCGTGCTCGCCACAACCCCTGGCGCACAAGTAAAGTGACGCAAAGGGTGGTTACAAAATATAACGCCTGTTCCACGATTCGAAGCCTCGATCGAGATCTCGATCACGGCTTCCATAAGTTTAACCCGCGGACAATGGCGTGCGTAATTACGAGCAAGGATAAGGCGAAATGAAACGTTGTTGCTGTCACGGCGAGTTTAAAGCGGTTTTAAAGCCGAATAGAATAGGCGACGACCGGTGATCGTTACGCGTTTGCCAGAAGAACAAACTTTCGCCATTCGACGAGACCGGTTGTTGAAAAGGCGGCGAGTTTGCTCAATGCGCAATCGTTTTTTAGAAACTATTCCGTAACGCGTTAAAAACGGATCGATCGCCGATCCCGCTCGGTTCAAGGGAGCCTTTGTTGTGTTTCCAAATTAAAAAAAAATAAAACTATGAAAAATCCCTTACGAATTTCTAAATAAAAACATCGAACTTCAAATTTCCAAAAATTACTCCAAGAAAATTTTAGTCTACTATTTCGATCCTAAACTTAACCTGTTTAATAAATATATATATTTTCCTTCGAAATTATAGATCCTCGAGTATGATACAATACATACAACGCATATATGTATATTTTGTACAGGTTACACTGTTCGAATAATAAACGATCAGAGTATCGGTGTGTTGGAATATCGAAGGCTCCATTCAATCGTGTTCTTTCGCGTAATTCTCGCGCGAACCGTTCTGCGGATTCCCTTTGCTGTGTAGGACGCGGAGTCGGTAACGGGTACACGCAGTATATGATGCACGGCGCGGTGTCGAGGATAACGCGCAATAACTTACACGGTTATGGCCCTTAACTTTATCCCATCGGCGGCATGGAAATAGTTGGATTAATGAGATTTCGTTGGAACCGCTTCCAACACGCGATTATTAACAACAGTGTGTTGGCGAGTCTCTCGGATGAAGATGTTCTTCTTCTTGCGAAAATAATCGCCCTCCTATTTTCGAATTTGAGAAATAGTCGAGGTGTATCGAAGGTGATATTTATATCTTGTCGATGAACACGGTATTGGAATTTCTTTACATTGGAAGCATTTAATTTTTCCAAAGATGAGAAATCGTGTCTGGACTTGTCGCCTCCAATCGAGGACGAATCTTCTCTTCGAAAACGCGACACGTGAAATGAAATTGAGACGGAGTTCGATGGAAAAATGAGCAACGAGATTCGACCAATTAAGAATTAACGAAGAAATAAGAAACTCGGCTGTGTTTCTCTCCTGGCATGGTCAAGAGAGAGAGAGAGAGAGAAGAAAGGGAGGGAGAAGGAAGAGAGAGAAATCCGCTTTCTGCAATTAATCGCATCAAGGACGACTTTCCCAGGCTTGAAGAGATGTCGAGGGAAAATTCATCGAATCGAGTCGAATCGAGAGGCACAATAGCCGGGTTGATATCTTTAATTGAAACGCTTTAATTAGAGGGAAGGAATGGAAAAGAAGAGGCGGGAGGGAAAATTGGAGAAAAAAAATTGGGAAAATCGAACGACTTTGTTGTCCTTAACACTATCGATTCTTCTTTATTTTAACAGGAGTAAGGAAAATGGATTCTCAAAAGATTCACGCAGTGTATGATTTTATAATGAATGGAATTGGAAGAGTAAAGGAAGGATGTTTTATTCTCGTTTTCCTATTCAACGAGTATAAATTGTGTAGGTGAAATCAAGTTGGTAGTGTGTACAAATGCAAATCTGAGATGGATCGCTCTGCATAACTTTCGAAATTATATTCACGAGTATAAATTTATTTAATTAAGACGAATTTACGTAATATATATATATATATATATATATATATTTTTAGCGAGAATATATATAAGGTGAAAGCTAAGAAACAAAGTAAATGTTAAATAAAAATTAAAATAAATTGTAACAAAATGATTTTTATTAATGAAAATTCCTATTATTTATAATTATATTATTTTATTTAAAAAAAATACGAGAAGAAAATATTTGTTTAAAAATATATATATATATATTATGATTTCTTTACAAAAGTCCATTGTGATTCAAATAATCTAAATGTATGATTTAATTAAACCATTATTTCAATTTGTCATATAAATTATTTAAAAAAAAGAACACGATTATTGTATCGAGCATTGATATATTACATCATAAAGAAGAATTATATATAAAAAAAAAATATGACTTATTTTTTCCACAATTATTGAGACACGTAATTCTTTTTAATAAAAATAGAAATGGAAAATTGAAAAAGCACCGAAGCGAAGAATATATTTATATATTTCAAATATCAAAGCTTCTCGTCATTGCCTACGAAATCTCTCAGTGGGTCGACGTTCACCGATTCAACGAACAGGCCGCTCTGTATTCTCATCCGATATTTTTCCCGCTTTCTATTCCCTTTTTCGGGAGAGCCCCACTTTCAGATCGGTCGTGATAATCGGCCTGTTTCGTATGCAAAGACCCAGCCGTGATACTGTTATTGTTCCTAAATGAACGTTCAACCACGGAATTCAAGGAGGAATTCAATCTTTTCGAGAAAGAAGGAGCACCGATGGATATAGAAAATTTAAATGAAACTATCCAAAAGTGAATTTGGCAAAAGGAATAAGAATGAAACGATAAATTTTGAAAAAATTATAAAAAGGAAAAAAAAATAGATTCACGATAAACAATAGATTATTAATCAGAACTAGTGTCTTACTTCAATTACATTAGTTACTTTGCCTAGTTATTCTAGTTGTCGATAAATAAAATTAATTTGATTTAATTTGTCGTGAAGAAACGTTATTTTTTTTGCGAATAAATAATTTAATCAATATTGTGATTAGATCAAATTTCTTTAAATCAATCAATGCTGATTATTTTAATAAAGAAATTGATAATAAAATGTGCAATAATATTTTGAAACGGAAATTCTTTTACGAAATATAAAATATACACGGTATAATTTGCATTGAATAAATTCAAGCATTGTAAATATGTATGAAACATTTATCCATATAACAAAGGAAATAAATATTTTGTTGTACATTACGCTATTATAAAATCAACAAGAAACAAAAAGTAATTGTAATTCATAACGTTTCTTCTACTATTTATTTTGAACAAAACAATATTTAATTTTAATATCAAATTAATAATACATGAAGCCATTATCAAGATCCTGAATATATCTTGCGAAATAGTGAGAAAAAAATACCGGCTACTATATCGTGGCCGGTATTTTTTTACATTTGAAAAAACTGGTAGTCGCCCATGAGTGACTATAAAGGAAAAAAAAAATGGAAAAATTCAAAGGAGATGCAACGAAAATCGACCTGGACCGAAACAGCGGGAAGCTCTGACAGCCACGAGGTGGCTGCTTCCAAATTAGCATTTCAATTTGTCCGCGCAGGTGTTTCACAGACAGCAGTCGCGACAACGACACAACTACGATCAATGACTCGAGTCGAGTCGTCAGCCGGTGAACACCTGACATTTTCGATGCAAAGCCTCCGTGGAATACACCGAGTAACATTTACATAGTCATCCATACCGTCACGTCTTATCTTAGCCTCTCTAAACCGATAAATGAACGTTATTTTCCGGGTCGAAAGTGTGAATCGATCACGAACTTACATATGGATCGATTGAACCATATACTTTTTACTTTGTCGTAAAAGTGAACGATATACAAACGTGGATAAAGTAAATGATTCATTTGTATACAGAATATTATGTCAATTTGAAGATATTTTTCAATCTCTTTTTGTATCAATTGTTTATTAATTATTTTCCTAGATTTTATTTTTTCTTCTAAGGAAAGAAACAAAATGATACAAAAAAGATTAATGAAAATGTGCAAATTATTTATATTTGAAAACAACTATTGTGATAATTGTAATTTATGCAAATAAATAAAGACCTAAGTTTCGTTTTAAAAATTTCTTTTAAGAAACGCAATAATTTAATTACTTTGTGTTTTTTGTTTAATTTTTAAAAATTTAATCAATTGTAACTGGTTTTTTCCCCAACAGTTTTCAAATATTTACAGTATGGCAGATAGTGGTCGAACCTAACCTCAATCTAATTAGCTTATATTATAACTATTATAACATGGCTATCTGTTAATTTATCGATATCACAATATATACAGTTCAAAAGCAAATGACAGACTTAATCTTGTGATTTAACGAGATTTTGCATCGTGCTCGATTTTTGGGTCGAGCGAATTTCGAAACAATCGCATTAATCATTTGTCAGAACCCGTTTCTTTTACGAGATCGAAAACAATGAATACAAATCCGCTCGAAATACGGCACGTTATTATCGTTATGCCCGCATTGAAGTAGCTAGGAAATTTGGGATTGCATTATTGTAATATTATTTATGACCCGGCTACAAAGAAAGTGTGGAAAACGCGTGTCGAGATGTTACAGGATGATGCAAATATCAATGCCAACTATTATCCAACCTACGTACACGACGTTCTTAGCCAATGATCTGTCTTATTTATGTATAAAACGCAATAGACATTCAACAATAAAGAGAATAACGATTTAAAATGAAGCTCGTCTAACGAATAGGTTAGGTTATAACATGACTCCTTTGATGACGACATACGTTACGAGATAAGATTTTTCCTACTTTTGAACTCAAAGAATATATATATTGTGAATTCTCTTCGCACAAAAGTTAATATAGATAAAGATTAAAAACCTAAAAAACGCAATATATAATAAGATATAGGTTTTTTCTTACCTTAACGTGCGTTGTGTAGTCTTCATTTCTGGCCGTTTCTTTGCGAATTCTTTAAAGAAACCTTTAGCGTTGATCCATCGATTCGTTTCGAAGTTCAAGCACACGAATAACGACTAAGATGAAATAAAAACGAAACAAAATACACAAACTCAGACACGCACACGTGGAGAAAAAAAAAAGAACACTGGTTTGAACTGCTTGCTTTGTGTTTGCTCTCAACTTTTATGATCTCGACCCGATTAACCACTCCATCGTGTTATTTTTCACGTGAATCGAGTTATATACGAAATAATCGCGATTAAATTCACTGGTCACCGATCAGTAACGATAATTACGACTGTAACGAGTAGAAAACGTAATAAGAACACAAATTTGGCCACTTAAACGATCTTTTAGAATTCAACAATGGCGATTCCAATGTCTTCCACTAATCGACAATGCGATACTGGCTTTCGACTCCAAATCGAGATCGTACAATCGATTATCGATTATCTAAAAAGAAGTCAAATAGTAACATCGATTGTTTCCATAGAGTGCGCGGCAGTAAAGGATACAAATTAGATTAGTGGGACTCGTAACTGAGACACTTTAAGGTTAGGATGAATTCAGAGAGAAGTACATAACCTTTCTTTCACTAACCTGATAATCCTGCAACTTTGATGATCTTGATGTTCACAATAAATTCTTCGAAACCCTTGAAATAATCAATTCTTTCGTTCATTTTACTTTTTCAAAGTATATTTTGATCTCTCATACGCTCCAACAACGATTGGCATGATGATTGTCGTTTCATGCGAGTCTTCATTCGCTCGCACGTGTCGTCGATTTTAATAATTATTTTATTGACAGCCGATTTTTTCCTCTCGCAAAACTATCTTTGGTATTCTCCAAAAATTGATATCGAACGATATAAAGGCCATATATTTTAACGTAAACATCACGTTTACGTAAGAAAGATGAGAAATATATCTTATTACAAACGTTCCTTTACGCACTAAGATCTTTTAAACTCTTCTCCTTGAATGAATCACGAGTCGTATCCGCAACACAGACACTCAAACCTAAATACTCTGTAAACGTTACACCAAAAAACTGTGTTTAAAATCTTCGAATACGTTCGTATACAAAAGCGTGCCACTTAACAAATGACCGATGCGTTCTCCTACTAGGACTAGTTTATACAATAAACATGGAGGGCGTCTCAGTTTCGCGGGAAAACAATTTAGAAGCTCACTATACCAAAACGCGAATGCAAACATGCACGAGAAATCTTGCAGCTATTTCGAACAAGTTGACACAGAAGACATCAGTTTGGAAAGCCAAAAAACTTGGAATCACACGGCAGGTGCAAGAAGGTGCCGGTGTAGAGGAGAAGCAAGCGACCTCCTCTCTTTGCCCAGGTCCCAACCGAGAGGTCCACCGTACGAGGACTGGTTTCACGAGACTCCCCGTGCTCGACCGGCCAGACTACTTCGGACACGACAGAGGGAGAGGGAAATACACAGAAAGAGTGTGTTCGACGGAAAGGCGGGAGGAGGCGGGAGGCGAGGAGCGTGTAGAGAGCGGACTCGTGGAGTGTGGGTCCCGTTCTTCGAGAGAGGCTTACTCCATCGAGCGCGAGGAAGTACTGTTACTTAGACAGAACCTTCAGGGCTCGCAACATGCTGCAAAACGCGAGGTAAAGATCAGGACGCGATGCATACAATTTGATCGAGCCATTTGCCACTGAGAATTCCGCCAGAATCGAGATTCGATTCTCCTTTTCTCGCGAGTTATCTCTTTTGTGCGAGATAGAGTAACTCTCGAAAAGTATCGATCGATATATTGGTTGGAAATCGATTCTTCACTCTTATCTTTCTCGACACGATATACGTCTCCAAAAATATACGTTGGAGACACGTTGGTTATGTTATGCTAACGTTTTTGTTTAATACGTAGAATTTTGTACGTAGAATTATGTATACACAATTGGTATTTGTTTATATTTCCACAGCTATATAAATTTATACCTCAAGGCCTTTGTTTTGAAACGAACGATTGAACGGATTCCAGAATCTAATGGACAGATGCACAGATGAAAATTCGAACGATTTTTCGTGGATTACAAAACCGTATTGCGTTTTACGAATAGAATATTCACAGGTCATGCGAAGCCACAATTGCTACGATGCACATTTCAATACGATATAACGTGAAGAACGTGTACGCGTGCGTGGACATGCAGCAACGAATCGCGTGTCCTCCTTCACCTTCTGTTTACACGCGAAATTTCGGCAAGACGTGCCTACTCGCGTAGCTACTTTTAACACCAGAATCCTGCACGTTCCAATTAAAATTCATGTCGTACACGATGCAACGATGCTTTCAAATCCCTCCTTTCCCCCCGCGGTTTTTTTAATTTCCCGTCAAAGTCCCGAAAAGAAATTATAGAAAATATATGCTCACCGCTCGGTAGTCGCGGCTCGACTGGACGACTGGTCGACTCCACGCTATTACCCCGCCGTACTCACACCCGTATCAAGCGAAGTGGAGCCCTTCCGTGGAGCTACCACTTATCCAAAGGTGCACCTATTGCCACGTACCTGCACGTGCACGCGTATAACTCTTGCACTCGTGTGTGTGTATCATATGCAACGCGTACGTGTCGTTAGTGCATACGAATACTCGTACAGCCAGGTGTAACCGGTTTCACCGATTTTTTCCCGAAAAGCATTCGCGACCGTTTGTAAAATTGTTTGCCCTTTGTCGTTTCTCGGTATTCTCGTAAACTCGTGGAGACCATATTTTAACGTATTTCTCAAGCAGTTTCGATTAAATGGGGATCGTTTTTAAACGTTTAAAATATATAAGATTAAGTAATTATCGATAAAGTATAAACGAGATTGTACGAGGAAAGATTAAGAAAATGAAAAATACTTTTATGATATTTTCTTTATTTTTTTTTTTTTCTTTCTCTCAGCCTTTCAATTATTGATCGAACGGCGGATAATTATTGCGGAGAAAAGTTTATTTGTTGTTTAATCTGTTTTGCGTAACAGGAATGCATTTTTCAAAATTCCAAACGTATAATCGTCATGCACTGGATAATGTAAGGTGACACCAAGGTAGTCCGCTACCTTGATGGAATAAATACGCGTCTAACATCCTCGTAATCAAGCTCCATCAAACGTAAGCCTTCCATTCTGTCAATGTTGAATTTTATCTCTAATGAAATTTTAACTTTCTAACAATCTGTGAAAAAAAAAAAAAAAATAAAGATTGTAAAAAATATTATATCCGCAGAGACTTATTCCACAGTCATCAGACATTGTCATTTCACTTTCCACAAGATTTTTTTCTCGCGGCATTTCAATTAATCACATCACGAATTGAATGACTTCGTACCGAGAATGTTAATTATATAGAATTATACGATTCACCGAGTTGATTGAATCAATAATCTAACTTTCCCTGCTGTTCCCCCGTTGTTTTTATTTATAGTTCAATCCTATATTTCGTATGATGAACTAAATTTTTTTCCCCTGGGATGGAATAACACGGACATACGTTTCATTTATTTCGAACAATAATTAACGATGGTAAAGTTGCAAAACAATTTCATCTCTGTTATATTACTATTATGTTTCCGTTGAGAGCTCAGAGTAATTTATGATCCACATTTACATACAACATTCATAAATAAAATGAAGGTGCAAAGGAGGAAAAAAAAAAAAAAGAAGAAAAAAAAAGAAGAAAAAAAAAAGCACTTGATTTGTGTTAATCCGATAAGATAGAATAATGAAATTGCATTTAAACGCTATAAATTTCTGTCGAGCCCTACGCGTTGCATGATCCTTTGAAGGTGCAATATCAATGCGACGAAGCCTAGGGAGGCAATCTTTTGAATCGCCGCTTAATAAATTGAGTCATTAGGAGCACGAGACAGCATACATAGCGAAAGTAATCCTTAATGTTGAACAGGAATAACCGCGCTGTAACTTTTAACAATAAAACCAAACCCCCAACATATCTTTGCGCCATGTAACATGATGTACGAGGTATATGCATAGCATAAGAGATACGTTTCTTCTATAAACTTGATTCTATAGGGATTGTGTAGAAAGATAATATTTTTTTTTAACATTTTGTAAAAGATTACAACTTGTAAGCTCAGCATGTTAGCCTTTTATATTCATTACTCTTTATTAACAATTTATATTCGTTTCATTATTGATTACTGATTTTATTTGTAAGATGAAAGGGAAGAAGAATGTTTATGTGAAAAGTAAATAACTAGTTTTTTACTGGAAAAAAAAAACGGGTATATCAGTTGCTTAATGAATATAGTTACAGATGAGATACAGAAGAGATGTAATTTAATATATTTTTTTGTTCCATGCCTCGGGTGCACTACGGGATCCCTTTACCACTTTAACGTCATTCTCAATGTTCAATTCAAAATAAGATTGCAACGTTAATAAATTGTGATTTTGTATTAAAATTTAGTTGAAATTGCAATTCAATTTTAATACAATATCACAAATGAGAAATAACAAACATTCTGTTATAAAACATATTGTAGGCATTTATGAAGTATTATATTTTATACATGAATACATTTAAACTATTGTGAAACAGATAATTAAAATGGTGATTCCATATTATGTTCCGTATTATGTATAAAAAAGAATTACTTTTCATTTTATCAAATTTTTATTTTTATACATAATTTATTTTAGAATCAATATCTCTAGTTGATTACAATCTGATATTAATTCATTAATAAATCCATTAAAAATTAACATATTTTAATTATATTTTTAAAGATAAAGTTATATTTCTTTAAATTTTTAAATTTAACGTTTTTTAAAATAATATTTACAAGACATATAATATTTAGACATTATTTATGTATGAAATGAAGAATATAAATTAAAGAAATAGAATAAGAAATAAAATATAATGAAATATACATAATATCAGGATCAAATATATTATGAACTATAAAACTAAAACTATAAAAATAACTTGTGATATTATAATATTTTGTTTAGAATCTTATATTAAAATAATATTAAATGTTACCTTAGGTTCAATAATAATTAGTGTTTAAACAATTAACTTCAAATTTTAGGAATGTGTTACAAGATTACAGAAAGTCAAAAAAACAAATCTTTGATAGCATTTTTCAATAAAATGATTTGAAATTTCTTCTTATTCCTTTTGTTATCCAGTTTTCGTTTGTTTAAGTCCCATTTTCGAAATAATTCTGTCGAAAAAAAACATACATGGTTATAATATTTAAGGTTATAATATTTTGTATGAATCTGTCATCCTAAAAATACATTATAAAATTGAAAATATATAATATCTATATATTTCTTACAATTCTTTCTTATAATTGAAATATATTGTAGCTTTAAAAGAGAAATAATGAAAATATATTCAATTGAAATCCAATACCTCTTTTGTGGTTAGGCGCCAAGAATAAATATGAACAAGAAGAATAAATAATAAAAGAAAGATAGATATATGGTAAAAATTAGGAAACTAACGCCATCTCTTGAACACCTTAAAAGAAACAATAAGATAAACAAGGAAAGCAAATAATAAAAAAAAATAGAAAATAGGTTGAATACTTAATGGTGGCGCCATCTCTTTATTCAGGAGGAACTAAATATAGACAAGGAAAGCAAATAATAAAACAGAAACAGAAAATAAGCTAAATACTTAACGGTGGCGCCATCTCTTTACTCAGGAGGAACTAAATATAGACAAGGAAAGCAAATAATAAACAAGAACAGAAAATAGGCTGAATACTTAATGGTGGCGCCATCTCTTTATTCAAGGAGGAACTAAATATAGACAAGGAAAGCAAATAATAAAACAAGAACAGAAAATAGGTTGAATACTTAATGGTGGCGCCATCTCTTGATTTCTTTTGTAAATATAATTTTGCCAATACTTAACGGTGGCGCCATCTATCGGCTTTATTTAGAAATATAATTCTTTCAATATTTAACAGATGGCGCCACCATTCACTTTATACGCTTTTTCTAAAAATATAATTCTTTCGATGCACAACAGATGGCACTAGCATTCGCATTATATTCTTTTACAAATATAATGCGTTCAATACTCAACAGATGGCGCCACCATTCACTTTATATTCTTTTTCTGGAAATATAATTCTTTTAATACACGGCAGATGGCACCACTATTCACTTTTATATTCTTTTTCTATCTTTTTCTTACTGTTTATTTTCCTTGTCTGTCATACAGCTATAGAATTGACGGTGTGGAAAGTGCTGCCACCTGTACGCTTCTTTATATAACTATTAAGTCCAAACTGCCGAAAACGATTTAATACGTTATAAAAAGGTATTAAAAAATATATATTTATATTTATATTGCAATAATTATCACAAATAAAATTATTTATAATTTAAAAGTATATTCGTACAAAATATTTTATATAAAAACAATTAATAAAAGTATTTGTTTTGCAAACAAATTGTAAAAAATTTAAACGTAAAATCATCGTTCTAATTTTTTTTGTTTGATTTAAAGTATCAGTTTGTTTTTGCTACATGTTCAAATGTATATGTTGTGCAGCAGCAATAATTTGAAGTCGTTGTAATTCAACTTTTTGTTCTTTTAATTTTAAAAGTTTTTTTTGAACTTCCAACTCACTTTGTCGTAGTGCCATTTTTTCTTTATGTCTTTTTTCTTTATTTTTCTCCGCAAGAGCAAAATGTTTTGTCAATTCATCGAGAAATTTGTCAAAAAGTGCCGTCAGAGTTTCTTTCTGATCCACTGCTTCATTTTTGTTGCTTGTAGAAGAATTCGTTGGCGATGCTGCAAGAGGATCTTCTTGTTGTTGGTTAACGACAATATTGCTTGATTCTTCGTTCACTTGTTTTGGTAAGATGAACATGTATCTTGCAGAACCAGGTGGTGATGGAAAATCATTTTTATCCAAGTACATATGCTTTTTCTTTTCTTTAAAAATTTCATCCAATGCTCTTTTATGTTCCCATTGTCCATAATGTCTCATCCTACCAGGTTTTTTTAATCGTTCTCGAAACACGAGATTTTTGTATTTTCGTTCTAGAACACGCCACTTGTTCTCGCATTTCTGAGGACTGAAGTAAAATCCATGTTTTTGCATCTCAAGAGAGATCATTTCGAACATCTCACGTAAACTTCGAATCTGAGTCGATTGCCCTACCATCGAATGATATTTTTTATATTGACTAATAAGACATGCAGTAGCCTTACTGGTCCACAAATTTAAAGCACCAACATCAGCACTAGAAGCAATTGCGTTGTTACTTTCAAAACCGGGAAAACTGTTTTCGTGTTCTTCTTCAATATATCCTTGTACTGATGGTTCCACTTTGATTTCCATTTGTGCGTCGAGAGTTTCTCCTTTTATAAGAATATATTTACACGTCAAAGTGATTTAAACATGTTTTAAATAAGCAGAAAACAATAATTGAAAAGGAAAAAACAAGTAAGTCCACTGATATATTTCTTAACTATATAAAATAATTTTTAACAATTTTAAAAAAAAGCAGCAGGACTATTCAAGTTTCCCGCGTAAAACAGGATTGTTTATTATAGGTATCTAAAACGTGCCTACGGCTGACTTTCGAAATATACGATATGAGCGCCAGGCATTCGAAACAGCATAGAATCAACAATGAATACAGGGCAATAATAGGACCTAACCTTGTTTGAAAACTAGTTTCTTACCTTTCTGTTCAGTAATATCGGCCATATTAGCACACACTCGTAACGTAACCTCCGTTCCAATCTCTGAGAGAAGTACAACACAAGTGCCAATCTCGGTCGTGGTACGGTCTTGCAGAGGGCCGAAAAACCAATGAAAACTAGTTCCAAACCGGTTTCATATTGGAAACTGGTTCCGTACGCGTCAAGAACTGGCGGCCATATTATCTTATACTTTACAAATACTAAAGATACGTTAGCTTTTCCAACCAATGAAATTGTACATCGTACGAATTTTGAACATATTCAAATATAATTTAATTTGTGAAATTACACGTTACAAACTTTCAATTTTAAAAGTTTGTATTCATAATAACATAATTATAAAAAGAAAAAATGAAACATAAAAAATATTTCCATAGTTCCACGGTTACTTGATAATATTTTTTGTCCAAAGCAGTTAAAAGTAATAATTCGATATTGAAGCATAATTTGAATATCTGAGAATAAAGAATTGTCGCCGAATTTATTAAAATGACGTAAAAATGACGTAAAAAACACTTTACTATCACTATTCATATGAAAACAAATTATTAAAATCACATTCCAGATTTTCTGATAACTTTATTACATCATTCATGTTAGATCATATTATATAAATAATTGCATAAATTGTGTACGTTCCATGTAAGGATTTGTAGGCATTTCTATTATTCAATGAAACTTACATTATATTATGAATTTTTCACATTGTTAAAATACATAGAACATTGAGTTTCTTTCTTCACTTTCCACAATACACCTTATAATTCATAATTACTTTGAATCTCTTATACAAAACCTATGTGCATAAATACATACATGTTTATAAATATATATTTCACAAATTGGATATTTCTCACAATCTTTATAATAGTGATTTATTTTTCATTTAAAAACATTAGAAATTTTTAAAGTTATATTTTAATCGAACAAACGACAATCGATAAACTATTTATTGCAAATTTTTTACGTAATGAATCTAATTTTTGTAAGATGAAATTGAACGATTCCACAGCTAAGTATATTTAAAAATATTTTCTTTTTTCTTTTTTTTTTTCTAGACAACGTCCAGAATATTACCATGAATCTTCGCACGCTCTGATAGTAGTGCCGACACCGGAAGTGAACTATTTCGTGAACCAGCCAGGGCTAATATAATCCCGTGCGTATAAAACACCACTCTACAATATAACGAGATAATAACACCCACACAAGAGTTTCGCGTAAAGCGTGCAATGAACAAACATTCCGAGCGGGACTCGCCTCGTCACGGAACGCGAGGAAACGAGCCGAGTGCTCGGGATTCCTTGTTTTAGGTCATCGTTCGTTCCGATTCTCAGATCCGTCCTGTTTTTCTCATACACCCATTATTATCGTTCACCGGATGCGCTTCCCCCTTGTTCTAAATGTGCTCGACACATGTAACATTTTTTTACTAACTTTGTTTAATGATAAAGGTCCAAGGATAAATAGCAAATTGCGTTTAATATTTATATTGTTAAAATATTACATATTAACTTTAAAAATAATAATATTCGAACGATTTTTACGATAAGAAAAAATAATATTACAATAATACTCGTATCGATAATTTTTTAAACACTTATACGAACCCTTTTTATTTTTCGCTTTATATTTCCCGCCCTCTGGAATCGAAGTTTCACTCGCGATACACCCTCGTAACCCTAAACGCGATTTCGATTGTTGGTCCGCGATATTCGATAGCAGCGATATTTGATCGGTCGAAAGAGTAAACGTCAGGGTGGTGGAGAGAACGATAGTAAAGGAAAACGGGGCTAAGAAGAGGGGTGAAAGAGAAGAGAGATTTGGATGGGCTGTTTCGTGCTACGAGAGGGGGCTGGTGCATAGGAGACGGGAGAGAGAGGCGATATCTCGACAGGGACAGGAGTGGAGTGCGTGCGAACGAGTAAGGACGGCCGTGCTCGCCTTTCGTCGGCGTTTCGTATGAGTGCGTGAGTGCGTGCGTGAGTGCGTCCTCACAGGCAGGTACTTTCGATTTTCAACGATTGGCGGACCTTTGCCGAGTACAACGTTACACTAGGAAACGAACATGATAGTTATCACAGAGTGAAACAGTACGTGTACGATACGTCGAATCGTGCAGCTCGTTCCTTTCGATTTTGTGCGCAGTGTGCGTGTGTGTATGCGTGTGTGCTTTTCTCACGACAGGTGCCTTTTTTTGGATTATTCTTTATTAAACTTGCTTCTGATTTCATATATATATACACACATACGTATAGAATCAATGGCTATTTCTATTATTTGCATTACGGCTCGTTGATAACAAGTATCTATCGAGAACACTGTTTCTTCAAAGTAAAAGGAAAAAATGATATAAATTATTCCCGGCTGAACGAAACGTGTCTTCTGTCAACGTGCGCGTGCGATCGTACATATGTGTCAAAGACATCGATTTTACATCGAACGTTCGCAGCTGCTCATGTTCTTTGTTGTTAGAAGAATTTGTGCCAATAACATGAACACGAAATATTGCGTGTGAGGAAAAAAATATTTATTTTGACAAGTAGAGAATCGGAACGAGCCGAAAGGGATTGTGGTGTCGCGTAAACTCGGGCGCGCGTTTGCGAACGCGCCCATCGCGCGTCCAACATGGCTACCACCAGCAACACGACGACAAGCGCCGGTGAAACGAACGGCAGTAACGTGCCACAGTGGAAAAGAGACTTAATACAGCGTCGTAGGCAACAAAACAAAGTTCTCGCGAGTAACGGGGCCAGTGTGAAGCTATGTTCCGCGGTAATTGGCTCGTCGACGACAACAACGAGTGGAACGACAGAATTCACTGATTCGACCGGTGTTCAAGAACAGTGCATAGCCGGCAATGTGTCATCGAGAACGCGGACGACAAGCAGCGGAGAAGATAGTGTGAATATGGTGAATATATCGAGTGTTAACGGTAGTAGTGGTGGAAGCGCCATAGCTGGTGTCGTATCATCTTCGCCGTTTTTCTCAAGAGGACCGGCGTGTGGCGCCATCGTCAGCAGCGGAACAACCGCCACCACGGACGTTGCCTCGACAGTCGCGTGCAACATGCGTCTCGAAGTGGATCTTTCGTTCTGCTCCGACTCGGAGGATGTTGCGAACGATATGATGAGTAAGTCGTCGACGGACATGGAACGAAAATCGGAACAAGGTGACGGTTTGGAAATCGAGGAATCCAAGCAGGACGGGAAAAGCAGTGATTTGTTGTCAAATTGCGACGAGCATCGTGGCTGTAGAAGCAACAAAGTGGAGAGGGATCTTCTTGCGGATTTGGCGAAAATGAAAACAGGTAAAATCGAAACAGAAATGGCGAGGAATCGAGATGCGAGTGATGACGGTGAAAGCGACAGTTCGGAAGAGCTGCAATACGGACCGGGTATAGTGAATAAACTGAAGAGCAAATATCTTAACCTCACTCTCAAAGAGATGAACAAGAATCGCGTCTCGGTGCAACGTTTTAGACGCGCGGCGAGTCTCGAGGATCTTTTGGATTGTGATGAGGAACACGGGGAGAAAAACGTGAGAAAATACACGAAACGAGCGACTAATGGTGCTGCAGCGAAAACCGACAGGTATAGAAATGCTTCCCGCGGCAATGAATCGATGAAACGAGCACGAAGCGTCGAAACGTTGCTGAGGTACAATGGGGCGGATGAAGTTGGTAGTACCCACGGTGTATCCCACGCTCGTGCTACCAATGGTTTGAAACAGGAACCGGTCAACGATCACATTATCCTGATCGATCGTAACCCGGTGAAAATAGAGAGTCGATTGGGCGAGTTGGACAGGCCGAAACCCGTGAACAAACCGAAGAGGATCAAACCGTTGTTGGCGGAAACGGAGAGGCCGCCCCCGGATCTAGTCAAGACGACGATGAGGATCTTCGAGGGATCCGCGAGGAAGCTGAAACCAAAAGGCGAGGTTGCCGCGAAAGTGGCCACGTTTAAAACGATCAACGACACGTTTAAGGCGCAGGCACAGAAGAAGGTAGGGCCGAAACCACCTATTCAACCTAAACCATTTGTGAACGGGAATTCCAGGCCGATTCCAACCTCACCGAAGAAGATCGTGCTGCCGCAGAAACCCACGGCCGAGTTGATCGAGACCCAGGACGGGCAGGAAGAGTATCACATCGATGGCGTAATCACGGATCCTATCGTTCAGTCGGTGTCCTCGGTGGTCAGCAAGTTCCAGCAGATCGAGAAGTCGCATTCCCCGTCCCCGTCGCCCGAGCCATCCTTCAAATTGAAATTCTCGCCCGCGCCCAGCCCCGAGCCGCAATTAAGTAAATTAAAATCCTCGCTGGAGATCAGCATCAAGTCACCGCCCGTAACGCCCATTCTCTCCCCCAGAATATCCTCGCCCAGGTTGCAGAGCCCTTCGTCCCCGATGAAAGACACGCTCAGGCAGAGCTCGCCGCGCGTCCACTCGCCGCCATCCCCGATGAAGGATCTGACCAGGCAGAATTCCAGCCCCGTCCACAAACCGCCTCCGAGTCCTAGCAGGGAGTTTTTCAGACAGACGTCCATGCCCGACAACGGAAAGCTGTCGCGGCAGCAACAAATCGAGGAGAATGGGAACATAGTGAGCATCGTGGAACATCCAAGGCAGCAACAAGCTACGGAAAGGATACAGAGTCCGATTGAACGGGAGAAGATTGACGATAAGTCGGCGATCGACAACGCGAATCACAGCGACGATGAGCACGAGCGAGAGGAAACGGATGGGCCGAAGACGATCTCGAAAACGGCGTTGGAGAATATCGCGAGAACCGGGGTCACCATGCAATTTTGCTTCAGCGACAAACCGATATCCAACAAGAGTTACTTGCCTGGATTCAAACAGAATGGGCAGAAACCGATGGACGAGCAAAATCAACACACGGACACACGAACAGAAACGAAGTTGCCGTCCCTAGAATCCCGGGGCAAGTCGTTTTTGTCCGGAGGTTCCGCGAACGTTGTAACGGATCAAGAGACAGTGTCCAGGCTGCAAGAGAGATTGGAGTTGGACAACAAGAACGATAGGAAGAACGAGGATGTTAAGGAGGAGACGGAGACCAAAGCGAACGTTGAAACGAAACCAATCGGTGCTATCTGCAGCCTGGGCCTGATCAAATCCTCGACCAACAGTTCGTATCCACAGGGGAACGAGACGAAGACGATAAGATGCCAAAAGACCGAGTCCCCTCCCCAAAAACAAATAGGTATAATCAGACCCCTCGTGTCCACCAAGACTCAACATCCTCAGCAAAATCTGAGCAATCGAGAGTTGGAAAAGAATCTGATCAATCGAGTGAAGAGCATAGAACAACCAACCAAGGTAGTTGTTAGCTTGAAGAGCGCGGACGAAATTCAACCTGCTAAAAAGTCGAATTCGGGCGGCGCCGGATTATGGGAGACGAAACCTTGGAACCAGCAAAACAACACCATGGTGTTCAATTTCAGTAACCGGAAGGAGGTGCCCGATTATATCGAGAACGATGGACTCATCATTAAGAAGAAACGGGAGAAACCGAAGGTGAGTCATCGATAACTTCATTTTATTTTTATTTTACATCTTTATTTTCTAAATTACACCGATACGAAATCAATCTATGTATATTAACTTTGCGATATACAATTATGAATTTAATTGTTCAATACGTCGTATTGAAAATAGATAGCTCGTTAAAAATATCGTTCAAAAGATTTAGATCATGCAAATACTTTCTAGTCGCAAAAAGTTTCGTCACGAGATATGATTTAAAGTATTGCAGTTAGAAATTAAACAGTTCGTGACTGGGTTGCGAAAAAAATTCGCTATCGACACGGTTCAATGGCGGCCCGTCACGGACGACTTTCTTTTCGTACGTGTACGTATAATTCAAAGCATTTCACTTTCTTTTAATATGACTTCGAGTTAACAAAAGCATACCGGTGGCATCGAGGCGTACGTGTTCTCACGCCGGCGGCGTACGTAGAATTTCAAGTGATGTCTGGGCATGCGCGGCACGCGGTCACATTTAACCACCTCGTACGCGACATTTATTTGTTTTCCATTCCAGTGTCGGGTAAGAAGGATGTCGCGCGCTCGTCGTAAACTTGTCCCAACAGCTGATGCCGAGTGAAACGGTAACGCGACCCTCTAACAAATACGCGCCTCCTGTTCGATCGTAATCCTACACCTGGTTTCAAACTTCTTTATCGTAGAGTTTTTTTATAGAGCTTTGAACCTTTATTCGGTGAATCGTTAACGCGGCAAGTACACGTGGAATATACGATTAACCGAGTTAAAAGTGATTTATATGATTCGATAAATATAGATATATTTTTATTTATTTAATATAAAGCTTTTTATAGCCTACAATATTTAATATAAATAGATATGATAGAATATTAATATGAATAGATATGAAATAATAATACGAATGCTGCAACACAAAGATAATAATAACCGGTTTGAAGATGCTGATAATAAATATAGAATTCATTAATGAAATTAAATTAATAAAATAAAATAATTGTTGTTCCAACAGATTAGACATTGAATCTATTGAAATAAAATCTATGTGCAGGCATATAGGATTTCGAAAGATTAATTTCTATTATCTAATTAACGTCTTATTATCGATCGATGGAACCAAAAATGACTACGCGGGTTAATTTAGTTGGATAATGAATCTATTATTATATAGGATTGAAGGAGATAAATAGAAATAGAGAGAAATAATTAGATAATTAAAAATAACTCTTCAATTAATATAAAATATTTTAATATCAATTATATTATATTATCTTGGAATAAGTCATTTTCATTTAAAAAAAAATAATCTTTCAAATAATCTTTAACTTTAATTATATTCCATATACATCTAAAGATACTCTAATTGTTTATATCTAAAAATTATCACGTAACTATAATTAATTCATTTTAACATGCATTATCAAGATATGAAATTCATTATCAATATAAATTAAACACCGATCATTTGAATTCTTGCATAAATGAATAAAGTAAAAAAATAACCCAATGGATTATCACGGATTAATTTGGTGTTAAAGATCAATCTTTAACGATGAAATCGGGTATGTTTTGCTAAAAATAAGATCGCAATCGAGAAATTGAAGGTGGTGAACTGAGGCTAACTTTCTCGTATTAGATAACCCGGAAACTCGTTCGATCGAATACAACGATTTGTCTCACAATTTCTTCGTGTCAATAATTCTCTTCTATAAATAATCGGTTGCTGAAAATTTCCAATCGTTACAAATTATAATAAACCACATAAAAAAATCAAACTAATTAAACTCCATCAAATTTTCAAAGTTAAAATTAATCGGTTTAACTTCCAAACAACTCGACTATAAACTACGTTTTATCGTATTCAATCTTTAGTCTAACGATCATAACGGAAATTTCGTGGAAATGAAGGAAGAACCGCTCTTGTCCCGATATAAAGGAGGACCGTTTAACGAACCGGAAACTGGAGCGTACATCGAGACCACAAGTCTTTGAATCGCACGAAACAAGAATAAAATAAATTTTTTTTAAATATATATTTACCTCGAGTTGCATTCTCCTTCGTGACACTTTGTGATATCTTCCATTCGATCGAATCAAGCTCCGATCGTCCTTGAATCGATTGAGAAAGGCCTTCTAGAATCGTGAAGGCAGCGTTCCTTCGCGTATCACGTGTATACATGCCTCACTTCCAATATGGTCCGTGTTTTTCTTTTTTTTTATCTCTATTTTCGAACTATTTTCCAAGTAACTTATTTCTACGGATTAAAATTGCAATTATTAGCAGCTTGCAAAAATATCATGATCATTTTGAATCGTCAAATAGGTGTGTTTAAGTATGCATGTCGTAAAGCAATTAGATTAGTGTAAGGACGATGAAATCAGCCCGTTAACACCTACGCTATTCTCTTCGCGTATCCGTGTCGGCGTAAAGCCGTTGTTACACCTCTGCAATTCCTTCATTTTTCTTCCGATATGAATATCGTAAACTTGAAGAATCTTGGCAGGATCTTTTGTAACGTTTTATAAAAACGAGTTCAGAATCGATAGAACTGAATATGTTTATTAAAACAAACGAAAGGAAGGAGAGAATTTTATGCATAATTTCATATCGGTGAAAGTTTCCTTATGAAGTTACTCTTGGGAATTTTTGGGATTTTTATTATCGCTTTCATTCGCGAAGAATAACTTGTGCGACAGTTTTATTCTTGAGTATTTCTTCTAGTTGAACGATTGGATCTTCCTTCTTTTGTATTTTTCATTGTAATTGTCTTTTTACCACCAATAATGAAAATATTTTTTTTTGTTTCTCTGTAATAGAAACAATAACAATAATAATTTGCATATTTATATTATATAAAAAATTTAAATCAATATACTTGGAAACGTATAAATTATATATATTTAGGAAAGAAAGTTTTTATATTTGCAACAATGTGATGGAATAATGAAAATGAATACTATATTGGAATAACTAAGGATCCCGGATCTGCATACTATCATTATCTGTAATTAACCAACATCATATATAGATGATATTAAAAGTTAAAAAAACGTTGAAGCTATTGTTGCTATATAGATTAGCATTTAAATTTACTTCTCTTTACTTGTTTAATTCATTCCATTTATTTACATGAATAATTTATTTCTAAATCAATTAGTTGTAATTAGAAACAAAAAAAAATGATTAATTATCAAAATTATAATATCTTCTACGTCTTAATTAAAAAATAACACTCCACTCTTTGCCATTGTTACCCAATATTGCCAATCTTCATCCTTATGGTATAAGATTACCATATGTGTGCATATTTAAGAAATCGGGGATCAGCGAAAGGTAAAATTTCGCGTGATACGCGTAATTCGATTGATAAACACGTCGTCAAGATCGGATTACTTGTCTCATGATGTTAAAGTCGCGACAACATATCTGATGTTGCTACTCGAGAGTTGGTGTACAGGATGTTCGGTCGTAGACAAGACATACTTTCAAAAAAATGATTCAGAAAAAAGTGAGTAGTTTTAAAAGAGACACGATCTAAAGATCACGACATTCCCTTTTTTTTTTTAAATGAAATTATATAGATATTAAGTAAGACTTGTAATACATTTACTGTGAAAAATGTTCTTCACACATCTCTCATACAACGAATCTGATAGAATTTAAAATAAATCTAAATGACTCTTCAACAGTGTACAACTTTTTTGTAAGGGGGAATGTCGTGATTGAAAATACATGCGACCTTCGTATGACCTTTACCTCACAAAAGACTAATTACACCATAGCATATCCTTTGAAGTGACCGTTCACTTCCTTTCTAAACTATTGTTCCATGCACAATAAATAGTTCTCCATTGATTTACATTTTAATTTACATTTTGTTTATAACGAAACTTCCTGCAACGCGTATCATTTCACGTTTATTATATTACCTTCTCTCGCAAAATAGTTAAACGGAAATTGAATAGCCTGTCGGGTATCGAGTTGTGAAATTAAATGGATGTATCTCTAAAACGACCCTAATCGATCGAAAGTTCTCCTCGTTTTTCGCTTCGAGCGGGGAAACAAAAAAAAAGTCGGGGATAAAATGGGAGGGACGTTTTTCCTCTATAAGAGAAGAGAATCCGTCGGTCTGAATCGGTCGAGACACGCGATTGGTATCTCGAACGCTTGGTCGTGTTAATTAACCTTCGACGACCTCGTAATAATTACGCAATCGTGAGCGTTGCACCTCGTGTACACGCGTTACGATCCGGTTGATTATCACGAGCTTTGATAATTGATCTAATTAATCGAGAAAAATATCAATCGCGTGGACAGGAGGGGAGGGAGGCGTTTGTAACGAGGTAAAAGGATCCCTTCACCGTGTGATGCGCAGAGGAATTAGGTCGTGGAACGATTCCTCCATCTTCTCTTCTCTTCTCTTCTCTTCTCTTTTTTCTCTTCCTCTCTTTCTTCTTTTTTTCTTGAAAAACTTGGAGAAAACTAGCCAACGAATATTATTGATCGTAATGGATGGTTTATCGCGAAAGTGATGTATTTTATGGTTTTATGGATTACTATTAGATTTCTGTTTTGAAAATTAATCTGATCTAATCGTTAATTGTTATTAATTTAATTATTTTAAGATTACTATCGATAGTCCAAAATATATACGTGTTATTAAAATTAGGTATTCATTAGTTTTTGATAATTCAGTGTGTAAGTTCAAGTTCCTGTTATAAATATAATAGGAAAATGGTTTGAGATAATAGTAGATATGTTAAAAGAAAAAAATTACGTGCTTATCCTTAGTAACAAAGCTTAATATCTTAGTAGACAACAAGAAAGAAGAAAACAATTGTTTATATCTTTTAATTTTATTTTTCGATTTCTTGTTTTATCCATTCTATTTCTAAAAATCTTTTCAACTTATATTACCTGGCCAAAGCATGTGTATTGAATGTAAATATAGAAAAATATATATATATATATAGAAACAGCGATTATTATTTTCTATATTCGATAATTTCTGATAAACTGTCGATAACGCTATCAATAATAACATCACCGCATAATCACAGCATAAATATTTTTAACTACGTTGGATTTTATTAAATTAAAAGAAAAAAAGTGGGAGATGGATGTGAATTGGAAAAGGAAAAAGAAAAAAAATATAGGAAATAAAATTCCTGAATGATATCCCTCGTGGAATTCCTGGAGGTAGCCAACTGAAACGATGCGCGCGTTTCGTAATGCAGGAAAGAAATTAATCGCTTACTTCAATATTACGTCTGTCTGAAGTGATACACGCGTTGATTGTATATATATTTTATACGCAACGTAAGCGCTATTTTAGGTAAAAGGTGACGATAAGCTTCGATAAATTTTCCAATAACGATAAGAATCTATATCGTTTATTAAATTCTTTCAAGTTCTCGATACCACAAATATCAAGAAGAGGAAAGGTTGTCATCAAATATTATATATGAATGTATATCTGAATGAATATTTCCACTCGCGATATGGATTCCCCCGTGTATTTTGAATCTTTCCAATAACGGTAAAATCTTTCACAATCTTCTGAAAGTTTATCTTCGGGTGAAAGCAAAGAATTAAATGGTATTTTTGTGTCTTAATTGTGCCACAAGCGGCTATGGAAATAAAGAATTGCCGTGTTTTCGATGGCGGGGCTTAATTGTTAAGGCCCTCCTCCTCCTCCAAGTTGCGGAACTTGATTAATTTTTTAAAAAAAGAATCGAAGAAGATATTTAAATATATAGGTAGTAATGTTCATTACTTGTTTTCAAAAATGTATGGAAAATATTTGGTAAAAATATCATAAACTACTTCACGAAATAGTGAATGTATATACACTTATACATATTTTTGTTAAAGAAAGTGGTAAAAGAAACAGTGTTTTAATCTGGCTGATGAAATAAACGTTTTATTGCATTACGATGTAAGAAGTATTGAAAAATATTAAATTTCTATATTATTACAAATTATAAATAGATAAATAAAATAAATTATCATTATGTAAATGAGTTGGATAATGAAAATAGGAATGGACAACTTCCTTCATATTCCAGAATCTAAATATTCTAAAATCTCAATTGAACAATAATTTAATATCGATCGAGAAAGCATTAAGAAAAAGAAGAAGAGAAAATACGTACTAATAATTTGAAAAATAATGAATATATGTATAAATACAGTAATCCTAGAAAAAAAATCAATTTAAATCAGTTTTATCATATTATCAATATTCATATTGTAATATTTCTTTCATAGTCGAACGTTCGATTAATTTAAAGCAGGTTTCAGAAAATTCTTTTTTTTTTTTTAGAAAAATAGATATCATCGTTTGGAACGTTTTTCCTGTGTTACATCAATCGGTCGAGTATTTATCGCGGAAAGTATTCGCGACAACAGTAATAATACGAAAAGCGAGGAAAACATATTTAACACTTATGTAAGAATAACGCATAATGATCGATTCCGTGTCCCTTCCGGTTCTTACGTCCTTATACGAGGCAAATGGACGAAGAAATGCTTGCTAAATACGTACGTTTATGGTGACAAAACGATCACTACTAAACGTAATAATAATAACGTGAAGGAAAACCAGGTTAACTAGATCCAGTAACTAGTTTACCTTATCAATACACAGTTAAACATCTACATTCCTTGCTATAATTATGCTGGCGACTTTCGAGTTGATCGAGATTTGGCGAGCGTGAACGAACGTTTAATAATTCTTGAAAAATGTTTGTTGTTGAATAATTCGAAGGAATTTTTAATTTTTTTCCTTTATTCTTTTTTTCTTTCTTTTATATTGAAATTTACAAGAAGTTATTTAAATTATTAACATATAATTATTATGATAATGATAAATGAAATCTTTATTCTATTAATCTCTCTGGATAAATTATACTTGTTTACGAGTTTATAACATTTACGTATAAATATTTTCATATTTTGCAAGATTATTATGATTTACAGAAGTATTGTATTGTTATCTTCTAACGAGTATCTAAGTATTTTATATTCCATCATAATTTCGAATAATTCGTTGTACGTTCAACATCTATCGATTTAATAGCTATCGTCGAAGAAAAATAAACACATGACGATCGTTATCTCTATATAAAGACGTTTCTCATCCGTATATGTATATATATAGTTAGCCACAGAAATTTTCATATATCAACAATAATTCTATCTTATGCGAAATATTACGTGTACATTATACAATGGATTATATGTAGATCAATTTTCTTTAATACAACAATATTTGTTATCTCAATATAAAGTTTCAATATTATTTCTTTCAAATATAACGAACTTATAAAGTGTTCAAACGAGTGATTTATTACCTTGTTTGCAAAATATTTAATCAAAATTATATTTGAAAAAGTAAGGAGAATTTAAAGCTCGATCAAATTAATTGGTTTATAAAAAAGTATACGAAGACTTTTGCCAGTGTCTGTACCATCTAACCTATGTCTAAAGTTTAGGAAACACACCTCGATGAGTCAGTTGGATATTTATCGGATTGGTAATTAAGAAGACGATATTGGATATCGCCGATGCGTCAGACGCTTCTATCGATTTTTTTCCAAGTGACCCTCGATAAGGGAGTGTGTCTGAGGGGAAGCGATACACACTTCGGGCTTCGATAGAAGACCGACGGGTTTTGATGATGATATTTTTACAAAGAGTGTCTCTCGAGCCCGATCAGAGATCGATGAAGAGAAAGGAAACTTGCGTAGATATATATCGTTCGAAGAACCACTGTTCCCTCGTTTCGTCTCCAGATTTACCGTATTGCATGTGTACGGTAATCGAGTTTACGCCTGGAGAAGGTATCCTTGACCTTCTTTCTTTCGATAACTATTACCGTAGTCCGCTATTTGCATCGAGTTATAGCATCCGTGTTTTTTTTTCCTTTCTTTTTTACTTCTTCTTTTTGAGATTTTTCAATCTCAGTGATTCGCAATTTCAGATTTTTAATTCGTCAAGATTCTCTTTTTCTTATTTATTTTACCATTAGCCAACTTTTGCTTGTAAATAGATGGAAATCTTATCGCGTTCGAGGCGATAATCATTTTAATGGAATCGATAATTTGTGTTTAATTCGATTCGAATAGAAAGATATATATATATATATATATTTCTGAGAATGAAAAATTTCCATGTGTTATTCTACGAATAACATAATAATTAAAAATTCTAAAAATTTTAAATGTGCACTTCACTTGTAATAAATACATACAGCTTATGCAATATACGAACTGAATTAGCTACGGGCTCTCTTATAAATTTCCGTTTGACACACATATTTGACATCCGTTAAAGAGGATCGATCGTTCTCGTTTCAATCGGGCGATAATTTATCGAATATAATCTCGACGATTATCTCGACTCGAGATTCTCGATAGAGATGTTTATTTCGACCGAGAGAAAGGAACGAATTCGCAGTTCCTCCCCGATCGCACGCGGTCACGGGAGGTCGTCGTGGTTACTCGTGGAGAAATTGCCGGTTAGAAGTCAGATAGCCGATGAAACAGGCCTAGCCAAGAAATGGCAGCATCGTGGCCGGTGACATTCCATAAGACCGTATGGGAATTCTCGTATATGGCCGTCCTAGAGAGAGAGAGATAAGGATAGAGAGAGGGAGGGAGAGAGAGAGAGAGAGAGAGAGAGACCTTGCATAGATCCACGGCTGTGAAGCTGGCTGTGGCCGACTTGCTCTAAGGCCCGTTATCACGTTTCAGAATCGATCCTTAGGCCGGCCTTCTAAGGAACATTGCGCTCTAACGATCGTGTCGCAACTGAATCAACCGCTACGATTTTTGGTATGTAGGCCACGCGACAATAGCCTCACTTCTCATGCTCTTTCCTTCCTCCCAGGGACAATGGATTCTTGCATAATTGAAATCGTGCGTGAAAATTCGATCGGTTTTTAAAACTCGAATTTCGGCTATTTCCAAGTTGAAGAACTTGAGCAGAGTTTTTTAACTGTTGAGAAACGTTTCCAGATTAAGTGGAGCTTGATTGGTTGGTACATAGGGTGTTAGGTTTATCGTAATTAACACAAAATCTTCCATATCTTAGTGACTTATTTGGTCCAGGAACAATGTGCACGATCTGCAACATAAGAAAGTATTAATATCTGTTCTAAATGTAGAATATTTTTGTGAGTGTATGCGTGAATTGTACATAAATTTATAGTAGATATAAAATGTAATCTTTTACACAAGGAATACTCGAGTATTTTATTCTCGAGTATAAAAATTCAAAGAGTACAAACATACAATATTTGTTCAGGGATCGATATCATCATATAAGGTTTCCTATTTTAATGATCCATACCTTGAAACATGAACAAGGTATGGATTTTATGAATCACCTTGTGTATACGCGCAATACGATCGACTGCTATCGATGCAATATTTAAGATCATAAAGAAACGATTCTATTATCGTTTCTTTAATTCCAATGATCGATAATATCAAGTTGTTCAATAAGTCATTGGAAAAATATTGTGAATTTTTATTTTTACACTCTATTATGACAAAAGGACGGGAGATAAAATTTCAATTCAGTTTAACCACCGTGATTAAATCACAATATTATTTTTAACAAAAGTTATAATTATTTTGACAATTTATGCCCAATGTGAAAATAAAACAAAAGATCTTGAAATTATTATACGTAACAACCCAATAATTTGCTTAATTTTCAAATGAAATAAAAATACTTACGCTTCTTTCATCACCTCGAGTCCTTATTTTAATTGGAATGAAATATTTCCAACAACCGATTATCTTCGAAAAGGAAGAATACTCATCGTTGGAAAAAAGATAGACCGATCGACATTTCGAATAAAGTTCTTCTTCTTCGAGTAATAATTTTACAATAAACACGAAACACTTATTGAACCGTTAAAACTGTTTGGAGGAATTTTTCAATTTACGATCTCTCGTAAAAAAAAGAAACTGCGGGAGATCCATGACTTATTAGATGCCCATTTACGAAATTAATCGTGGCGCCGTGTTTAAACGCGATTAACGAGGCAACGTTAATGAACTTTTCTCCGTTCACCGGTTCACGGCGGCTCGAATCGGCCAGCTGGTGCATTCCTTAACCCCGTTTACCGTTTACGTTTTTATCATGGTGACGAGGCAGTGAATAAGAGCCGCGATGCCTCGCCGCCTTTAGCACGATCGAAGAAATTTATCGGCCGTCCTCCACCGGTGGACAAATTCAACGGCGGGAAAATCAATTTGCAGGGTTGGATCCGTTACGCGATTCGTTTCACGATCAATTTTTATTGGATTAAAGAAATTGATAGATAGATTCCTTTGGTTAGATACTAATGAATAATCGAATTTAGGAAGGAAAGTTGAATGATGGGAAGATATACATGTATATATATGCTCGTAATTATTTTAAGTAATGAAGAATTTTATTTTATTATTCGCGGTTATTGTAATAATTTATATATACAGGTAAATAAAGATTTAAATTTTATCTTAAAAACACAGTTACTTCTCTTATTAATTTTTTTACAAAATTAATTGATCATCTGATAATGAGGTTCTCCCTGTGATGAGTAAAAAAAAATATGTTCGTCAAAGTACTTCGTGAATTACTACAATTTATAGTGAAATTCTGAGTGTATGACCTCGTTTGACCTTGACCAGACGCTCTCAGGGGGAGGGGAACTTGACTCGTAACACGAACGGGGACAACTGTCGGTCATAGATAGAATTTGCATTTGCATGCGAGGTTCGAACGTTGCGGTATTTCTCATCGTCGTCGTCATTTCACCGGTTACGTAATGAATTCAATTTTTGAACACAAGAGCTCATGGAAAGTGTATAATAAGTATCCTATCTATCGTTACTTTCGATGAAAAAGAAAAGGTCTCTCAAACCTGGAAGAAATGAAAGAAATAATTTTTCAAAGCTAATTAGCTTAGATTCTTGATCCTTCTTCTCTTTACGTGGAATTTATTCCCGATTTTTTGCAAAGGGATGCGCAAATATTTCGTTCATATTTTATCATCCTTCTTTTGGCCATTTCATTTGAATAGATGTTTAGGAGCGGAGGAGCGTGCTACATTTCATAAATTTTGCAGGAAAACATTAAACCAATTCAATAGTACGCTACAGCAATTAAAGAAGCAGCTGGTGTAACATATTTGAAAAATATTTTTCAAAGAAGGGCATATGTTACACCAGCTGCCTCTTTAATTGGCATGGTGAACAACGAATTATTTTTCTACGTTTTCCTGCGAATTTTATAAAATATATAACATATGCCCTTCTTTTTAAACATCCACTCGTTTATTTCGCTCAATGCAACATCCGTAACTCGCTCCGATGCACATCCAGCGAAATACAAATGAACGAAGTACAGAAATGCCGAAGATAAAGCAATTCGTTCGATAATCATCAATTCATCCTGAAAACTATAATAAATAATAACAATAATCCCTAAATTTGAATTATCAATTATTACCTTAATACTCGAGCTTCAATTTCCAAAATTATATTTATATAGAATCATTGCAAGCAAACCTCCTCTCTCCGAAAGGAGAAAAACCGCGCTTCCTTTAAATTTTACAATCTCTATAATGCATTTCTGCGAGCACAATACAATTTATGGTGTGCATAATACGAGAATAGCATACGCGTAAAATCGCGGAAAGGTCGTTAACGGGCTCCACGGATTAATCCTGACATCGCATGAATCACTCCCCGCCATGGCGAGTGGTCCAATTTAGAAACCCGTCGCGACGATCCGTCGGACGAGTCACTTCTCTCGCCCCCTCCTCCCTCCCCTTCTCCGAGCTGGTGGCCGCGAAATTTTTCGCGAGACCGTGGCTGATTCATGCGATTTAGCGGCGTTGACTAAAATGTAGCCGCTCGAACGCTTTCGGTCGACAAATAAATTTGTCGGGTCCGCGAATAGACGCGAGAGAAACAAGACAGGGGCGTGGCCTTCCGTTGCATAATTCCGCGTCCCACGGGGGACCGGCCGGCCGCCGGTTCAAATTGATGGTTGGTGATGAAACGACCAGTGTCGAACAAAGGGTGGAACAAAGGGGAGAAAGTTTCTGGTTTGAGGAACTGGCGAGATAAAATCGGTTTCTCGTCTCGTGGAATTATCGCGTATTTCATTGTCGCGAGGGCGCGACTCTTGGAAGCAGCGACTTTTCTGGATTTCCTGGAACGGGATTGATCGAACTAATACGATCTTGTAGTTAATATATATCTTATGTATATAAATGGTGCGTTGAATTAAATGTATTCTTATTTCTCGATCGTCTTTATTCTTGCTTTTTTATTTCGAGAAGATTTGGATAAGATAATATAGTTATTCGAAATTAGAATTTTTTCTAGGTTTCTTTTTAAAATAAGAAATTATTGCAGGAAATAAAAAGACTCAAGAAGGTAATAAAGAATGAAAAATTGTATAATGAATGAATTGTAAACGTATATGATAACGTATCACTCTTTACTATTGCATATCTTTTTAAATGTAGAGATTAGATCGAAATAATTCAAAAAAGTATTATCGTATCCAAATTTTATAATATTTAAATGATCAAATGTTTGTATTCTTATTTTTAATCGAAACTGGATTAGCGTTGGATCTAGTGTTTTATTATATGGAACAGAAACGTCGGTGAAATTTCTTTTGAAGAGATATCATAATATCGTGATAGCCCTTGATTCGATCGACTTACACTTAATGAGTGTGCTTAATGCAAAATGCAAATAAATTTGCGAAGAATTAATACGGTTTTAATTATTCGCGTAGTAGAATCTCGTTCGCAGCAAAAAGATTATAATTTTATATGCAGATAATTACATTGTTTGAACTAGATTGCTAAACTCATTATTCGAAGACCATGAATCTATGACGTGATGAAGCCGTGTCTTGCTGAAAAAAACGAGCAAATTAAATATAACTCATGGGCGTTGAAGTTTAGAGTGAAAATAAAATATTCTTTTAAAAATCTAAATTTTCCATTAATTACATTTACTCGCACAAAATTCAACGAGATTAAAATGTTCCCTACTGTGTAAAAGAAGAATAATTTTCAATAAAAGAAATGTGGAAATATCCTCCATTATATAATGTTATGCACATCTTTTATATACTCATTTTAAAATAACTAGTAAATTTGTTACACAAGACTCGTAAAGCACATTATTATTAATTAATAATGACGTAGTCTCGTGTTTAAATTTAAAATTTGATTTTACAAAAGTATCCACAATCTATTAACAAAGAACGAAAGGAATTCATATAAAACACTGGAAATAAACTTAAATAAATTAAAAATTCACTTAAACAGAGACTAATTGTCGATATAAAATTACATTGTGTAATATTGTTTATCTCGTTGCATCTTCTTCCATATCCTCTTTCCCCAAGTTCGCATCTTGCCCTCTTATTAAATTACTCCAAGTCCTTGATTGAAAAACTTTCGAAATCGAGTAGGCCGTTGACTCGACAAGCTTATTTTCAAGACACCCCGCACAATCTCTTTTGATTCCTCCGAGCGACAAAAGAGCTAACTTATGATGCGGGCTTACATCTTCATGAGCGCAGGTGCATTCGTTGGGACAGTGTCGTGGACTCTTCGAGGGTTCAAGGTCTGCGAGGTAAGAGTGATACCCCTGGAATAATGGAAAGAAACGTCCTGGGAATTTCTCATGAAGTCAGGGACCCCATCAAGTCTTTAGGTTCATTGCCGCTCCTTCCTTCCTTCCTCCACCTTTGCTTCATTTATGCTTTTCCCTCGATGCTGAAGAGGATACGTATCATACTTGAAAAAAAAAAAATAATTTCAAACTTGTTATAACTTGTGTTATTTAATTGGTTTTATCGTATCGATTTTTGAAATTCAATTATTCGAAGAGTTATATATTAGATCAAAAACTGGTTCAAAGAATCTTATCCAAGTTTTCACTATTCGAATTAAGCTTCATCGTTTTGATTATTTATAATACTTGAGAATCATCGTTGGAAAGTTAAATTGCCTCGATTCAAGGAATATAATTCAAATTTATCTAATTTTGATTATCTAATTATTAGCCTTGCCACCGATAATTCGATATCAATAACATTGAATTTTAAAGCATTGAATATAAATCGTTTCCTTTTACTTTTCAAAGTTATTCCAACGCAATTCGGAACGGAACCGTGCACCGCGTATCTTACAATTAGTTCCATTTCCGAAGCGAATATTTTTTAATTAACGAATTATAAATCATCCTGTTCAATTAATTAACCTCGTAAATTCGAAACGTGGGTGGCTGCCAGAGTTAACTAACGAAATCGGTGTAATCGTTAGCGATCTATATTTATATACGGCATGGATTGTATTAATTTCGAAGGTGTAAGAATTAATCCGCCTATTTGGATTCACTCACCGAGTATGTATATCGTAAACGAACGATCTTTCTCACGATCCCTTATCGCGTGGAATCGGTTGCGTAATGCACAATAGAGATATCCAACTGTGGAAAAGAAAACGGAAATATTGAGTTACTTTCTTCTCACGGGCGCGTCATCAGTGAACGTTCATTACCATTTGTACGATAATTTCCACGGATTAAAATTTCGCTCGCTCTTTGATTCGTCGATGTTAAAAAAGAAGATCAATGGAAAGAAAAAGAATGGAATTGCATTTTAATAATTAAGATATTTAAAATTATTCTAAACTACTTTGATCACTTATTCTTACCTAATTCTATTATTTCGAAGATTATATTTTTAAATACACGATGAAATATTACAATAACAATAAAAAGTATTACTGAACCTTATCTATTTTCACGATATTCTAAGTAAATCCGATTTTATAGATCGAAATTAAAGATCGAGGGGTATGTATGCCGCTCGTTATCGTCTTCCTCATCGATGATCCACCGATGATCGATATCTTCTCATCCCAGTGAATCCGTGGCACGCTTATATTCAAATCGAGATATTGCGTTACGCGGCCCCGATCTCTGCTCGTCCGTAATGTGGCTTCGCGTTATGATCCGTGACCGCATTTTTTCTTCCTTAGATCGCGCCGTTCAACCCGAATTCTTTCGGCGTTGGGGGGGAGGAGAGAGTGGGGAAGCGGAAGAGGAGGAGGGAATTGTCGCGCGGATGGATCGCTTTCTCGAAATGTCTCGGGGTGGGCGGAATAACGAGCAACTGGACCGGAAATCGGCCGATCGTTTCGTTTCAACGCGCCATTTTATTTCTCTCGGCGGATTTGCAGAGGAGAAATTTTTGCAGAAGGAATGATTTTCCATTTGCGTTTGAGATGGAGAAGGGATGAAAATGATTCTGTGATTCGATGCAAAAGTTTTAATAAAATTTTGTATACAGAGAAATTTAGAAATTATTTGGGGAGAGTTATATCTTAATATATATTCTGGAGACAAAGTTATTATAAAAGAGTATCGTAAAAGTTGATGCTTATTTATTAAGTTATGTGTATAATTTCTAAAGTTTCTATTGGATAATGTATGGAATATAATCGTTTTATCTGCCATAAATTTAAATTATTTATAATTAGATTGCAATATTACTCTTCCAAGGAAACCACATATTCAAGTAATTCTGTACAATATAATCAATAATAATAATATCGATAATGGAATTATATAATTATCAATAAATAACAATAATTTTGATTGATTAAATAAATATTCGACAATTAATCAACTATATGTTTAAAAAATCGTCGAATCTTTTATATCTTATATTTTCTTCGCATTAATCGAGAAGAGAAATATCTTGACACGGATACAGAAAGATAATCGAATACGAAGAAGACGGTGCGTGTCAAAGACGATTCCGTGGCTGCTTTTAGTTTGAAAGCGGTTTCCAAATCGACAGGATGTTCATTCACGAAATAATTGAAAAGCGGCGGATGTCGATGAATAACGCGCGTGTCATCCAATGCGAATTATTCGACATTGAACGTTCGAAGGAAACGGATGTATCGAGAAAGTTACGACGCTTCAGACTCTTCAGATTCAGATTGCTCGCTTGAATTGCAAAATAATTTATATTACAATCAATATTAAATAATATAATCTAGATTAATAAAACTATACATAACTCTAAATGAGAATTTGCAAAAGAGTTATAATATACAAATAATTCTAAATTTGTTGTCTCGATCAGATAATTATATAAAATTACACCTTTTCGTTTCGCTTTTCAAATACACATACCGATATTCTCGAGACAGTCCTTTATTTCGGGAGAACACCTGGGGATAGGTCTGTGTCGTCGAGGACACGTCTGGTTCGCGTGCAAATTGCAACGGAGGCGTAGGGCACGTGGGCGCGAATGCTCGTACAAGCAGAAATCCACTTTGTAACCACCGTGTAACGGGGCAGGTTTTCGAAAACGTGTCGTGGAAATTTTTTTTCTCCGAAGGGAAAATGGATATTTTCGTCGCGGAGGTGAAAATATTTCGTGGAATATATAATCGTGACGAGAGGATTGCTCGAAAACTCGGTCGACGAAAGTCCACCTCGCAACGTTTCATAAATTTTCATAGTTGGTTCTCTTCTTCTTCTTCTTCTTCTTTTGTTTGTTGCAGGTCGGCGACGGTGGTATCATAGTGTTGGACGCCACGTTGGACGCGTCGACGACGGACGATGGTGAATGGGAGCTCAGCGGTGGTCCACCGTCCCCTTGCGACGTGTCGTTCTGCAACGATAATGTTCTCATCAATGGGCGCAGTAATCTCTCGAGGACGCCGAGAAATCACAAGGTAAATGATAGATTTGTATCTTATTATTATTATTATTTAATTTGTCATTCACATTATCACACGTGGAATGAAATAGTAGGGCAATGTTCGTTCTCAATCAGATAAAGAATGTCGAAGAATGTAGAAAAGTTTCTTGTTTTATATATGGACACTCGACATGGTATTACGTAATTTGTAATAAGTTTAACATCTCTATCTTAGCAATAGATGTATATTGATCTTAATCTTATAATCGATGATTACAATATCGATGAGTTTATGATTCTCTCATTATATCGGGAATTATAATAAAATCAATCATATCTTTGATCATTTATGATTATCTTCTTATTTCTAAATTAATCTAAATCTTCTTATTTTTAAAACGATCATAAAAATTTCTGGGAAAGATTGTAAATTTTATACGAAGGAAAGATCATCGTTTCTTAGATAAAAATATTAAATTCTAAAACTTTAATATTAAGTTTCCACAGATTATTATATGCATTTTTATATATCGCAAGATAAAAATCTCTTTCTTTCTCTCTTTTTCTAATTCTCTTCCATAATCTACATAAAAGAAAAGAATATTGTATTAAATATTAAAAAAAAAAGTGACAAGAGCTTTATAGGATATACCTCTTCGATCGAAAGCCTTTCGAAGCTGTGTATTCGTTACAAAAAAAAAAAAATCGTTATCTATATAATATATTAAACAAAGTTCAAAGATTTCGCTTTTTAAAACATCTGGCAAACATCGACGTTAATAGATGTTACTCTTATCGCCACATCGATTACTTTTCCTTTCCTTTCCCTCGTTTTTTTTTTTTCTTCCACGATCGATCCATACCCATTATCTAATCTAATCAGGTGCAGTTTCACGTGTGCAGGATTTAGTCGAAGAACTAAGCGAGCTAGCTACGTAATACCATAACCGCAAGGCCTTCGCTTCGCCTCGTGGGAATGCGCTTTCCCCTCTCGAGAGAGATGTAAAATATTCAAGGGCGAGCTGCGTACCGAACATTTCAAACTTTTTCTCTCCCCTCGTACGGCTCTTTTATTCACACCCCTTTTGCCGCATTTTTTGTATCCCCTTCTTAGAAAAAACCGTCTAGAAATTAAGTTAGGTTGGATTTTAAAGCAAGGTGACCATCCATCTTGAATTTTGCAGTATCGTACGTGTATGTGTTTTATGAATGATAGTCGAATGTAGATTTTTCTTGTGCAATTTTAATAGTAATAATATTTTATTTTTTTTTTTTTAGTGATTTACAATGAATTATCTTTTGTCATTAACAAATAATATGTCTTATTGTGCAAGGATAATTTTGAATGAAGGAAAAATTTGAAAGATTTCGTGAAAGTTCTCGAAGAATTTTTTTTATGAATTCTCTTCTTTTTATCTGTATAAAATGATAAATAATCATACGTGTAAAAATTGTATTACCCAACTGTTTGTTTCTTAACAGAATAAACGCTGGCGATTCATTATCATAAGAGGCGCAAAAAGTCGCATGCTATTATTTGTATTGTATAATTGACAAGCTTATTACAATTTGCATGCTTATTGCTTGTTTAGCAATTATTAATGACCGAGATAGCTTATCAGTGTACACGCTGATTCGCGAAGTAGTTGTGCCGAGTCATGTTTGACTCTATGCAATTTAGGATTTACATGTTCCTTTTATCAGCAGCGATTTTCTTCAATCTTTTTCCAATCTTTTCTCGCAAAATAATCATTAATATTACTTGTTAAATTACTTATAATCGAGAAGTAACTTTTTTCCCCATTTTTATTCATGCAAAAAAAAAATATGACAATCCCTTGTTCCTTTTTAAAATTTATTTACAAATAGTTTTTAAAATTACAAATATATGATTTAATAAGCGAATCGAATAGATAAGAAATTTATATTTCCTTGATATATCGATTTTAAATTGCTGTTCTCACCAGTGTTAATTAATTCATTCATCACGTCCATCAAAGCGCGTTGAAAAAAATCTTTTCGCTCTACGATTTTCCCATCAATTTCGAACAATTTTTATCTCTTTTTTTTTTTTTTAAACATTGTGAAAGTTCGACAAACCTTGGGGATTGGAAAAAATTTTAATAGAACAAGTACTTATACTCCCCCATTGCTGGAAGGCTCCGTTTTACCGCGGCACGAAAGCGGATTAACCGATACTCTCCTTTCGAACTATGGATAATCGTTCTAAATAATTAATGTGCTATAACATTGCACGGGCACGTCATTAATTTTCACGGCCCAACTTCTTACGACGAGCCGCCATTAAAGATGAAATTGCTCTTCTTCAACTCGTCTCGACTCGATCGATCCGTCCTTAATTAATTAATCACGGCTACCACGATTCTTCTTCTATAATATTCTTAACAATTAGTTATCACATTGTTTTATCCTCCAGCGACTTTTTGCGCAGTTTTCTAAAAAGAGGATCGAAATAAAAATTTTCTTCACCTTTTCTTTATTTATTAAGGTGATTACAGAAATTAATAAAATACATAATTGTACGAATTTTCTTACTTACAGATCAAATAATAATATTTACACTCCACAAGGAATCTCATCTCTCGATTCTGTCTATCGTTATTGCCTCTCGAACTTCAAATCAACGAGATCGAAATCTCTTCCATCTCGACCACGATTATTCCCTTATTAAAAGATCAAAACGCGTTGCTAACTTTCTCACGAGCCACGCGGATTCCCGTGACGATGGAACGATCCGCCTGTTACCACTATCGATTTGCAAAGTAAAAGTTTAGCGGACGCACGAACCGGCAACGATTTTCGAACCAACAACTCGTCGGAAGAGTTAATCTACCGTGTTTCATGGGAACGCGGCAAAATTCCATGCTCTCTCTCTTTCTCCTTCTCTTTCTAAGGAGATGAAAAAGGGAGCGAATCACACGATTGCTTCATGTCATTTTTCATGGTCGAAGAAAGGTTGCCTGGAAGTTGAATTATTGAATTAATCAAGGAATAATATTAGGAAAATTGTACCTTTGAAAATAAAAAATAAGAAATCTTCTTTTTTTCTTTTTCACGTGGCAAGAAATAATAATTTTATCTTCAGATCAAGATGTGTGCATAAATGAAAGGATGTACGAAAAGATGTGTGATTTAATTAGACCGAGGCAAAGGAAAAGTGACTTTTTCTAAAAAAAAAAAAAATAGAATAAGATAAAAATTATTTTAAACTGATCCGTCTCGATTAGATGCATGCCGTCCCATTATCGCTCGTTTTGGCTCGCGATATCCAAAATAACGATGCACGCAAAATAACCTTTCGAGTTACATAATACGCGTGTATGAAAGATTAAAACCGGTAAAAGGTGGAATTTGCATATTCGAAAGTTTCCTTCTCCGCGTGGAAGTAGGGGATGCGTGGTATTATTCCATTTGATTCTGGAAGAGAAAACGAGGCGAGGAATATTTCGTTGTAAAAGCGATCGAAACGAGCGTGGAGTGGCCTCTTTGTCACGCTCATATTGTCCGATCGTCGAAACCGATCGATCCGATTGGATATCGATTGGTTGATCGGCCGTGCATTCCCTCGATCCTCGATTTTATTCCAACGCCCGTCGAGCGTATCGGATCGATAGAAACCGTGGGGGATAGGCTATTATGCGACGAGATCCCCATCCAGTGAGATATCGGGCGAATAATTCTCCTCCGTGTAGAAAATGCGGCCGGTTGTGCTCGAAGAAAAGGCGTCTTCGAGGAACTGGCAGCGCCGGTACACTGCTCTTTCTATTATTATGTATTTATTTGAGAGATTGTACGAAAGATTGTACGATTTTTATGGCGGTGAAAGGCCAATGAAATTGAAATTGGCGAAAGCCAATCGATTGGAAATTATTAGATTGGAGAGAAATTAATTTCCGTCTTTTAAATATTTACGTTACGTTTAAAATTCATTCTTTCGCTCTTTTTTTTAAAATAATTTAATTAAAATACGATTCGTCGCTTTTTGCTGAAATATATAAAAAAATTTTGAAATTAGATTTAGAAATATTATTATTGATTTATATTTGATTGAATATAGATATCTAGATATTGTTTAGAAGGGAGGATAAAGGATAAAATTGTTCGGAATTTTCTATAATATAATTTTTCATGGAAACTTTGTTTAAGATCTTAAGCGATCAAGAATATTTATTGCAAATATTTTCACTGATCTTTGATTCTCCATTGTAATAATTTCACCTGAAAATTAAGTATTTCAAAATCATTGGAAAACCAATCTTTTTGTATATTGTGATAGCAAATAATTTTACAATATATATGGAAATTATGGTAATAGATATCAATTTTCATTTAATATTTAATTATTTTTAATAAAAATTTCTATCATTTATACGTATATATATATACATACAAATATATTATTATTTGTAATATTAATTGTTTTTCAATGAATAATTCATAACTTTCCTCGTCGAGTCATTGAATAAGCTGGTGTAGTTGAGTAAGTGTCATTTCCAGGTCATGTATATTGAAAACGGTACGCGTTATAAGAGAAAACGAGGTAATATCCACTTTTAAAGAAAAATCAACAAAACGTATATATTTTTCAATAAATATTCTTTATTTCCCTTTTGAAATCATGTTAAGTGTCCATTTCTTTTCATGCACATTCCTTACTTATGAGGAAAACGTAATAGAAAGTAACAGAAAATAATAATAATTTTTTAACGTTACGTATATGTTCTTAATTATTATATTTCATAATATTCCTTGGTGGAAAGTGCAAGTCTTTTTATTATACTTTTATATAATCTTCTTCTAATCTCTTTCTCTCTCTCTTTTTTTTTTTAAATAAATGGAAATAACCAATCAATAATAAAGTAAATTTGTGCAATAAATTAATTGAAGAATTAAATGTCGCGAATTCTCCTTTATCTGGCTTTTCTTTTAACAATAATGGTTATGGAAACAAGTGATTTTTTTTATAGCATTTATTATTATTCTTTATATTGTTAATATAATTTTAATGGCTTTCAAAAGTGCTTAACTAAAAATGATTTTACCGACACGTATGAGCTTAGAGGTTTAACTCATTAATATTATAATTTGTTATAATTGTTTCTATTTTTCACGAAGAAAACGATAAAAATATCATAATTTATATTAATAAATGTATTAAATAAGTGAAATGCATAATTAAAAACAGTAAAAGATCTTTATGGTTCTCATATTCAATAGAATCTTAAACTTGGATTCTTTCACTTGCTTCTAATAATTTCTTTTTTTTTTCTTAAATTGTTCAAATATCATTTTCAAATCGTTACACATCTAAAAAGATGTATCAATATTTATCTGAATATAACTTCAAATATTTGTTACACGCAGAATATTGAATCTTAGAGAAATCTAAGATGGTGGAATGCAAATTGCAATTAATAATTCTCTTTACTTATTTGAGAATTTTAAATTAGATCAAGTTAAAAATATATTTCGAGAAATAATGATAAATTTCATCGAAATGATCGTTAACTCCACGAAATTGTAAATTACAATTACCATACTTCGAGAATTATAAGTTAGGTTAGATTAAAAATATTTTTTCTCCAATATAAGAAATTTCATCAATTTCATCAAAATTGACGCGTACAAATTCAACATTTTCCTTGATCCCATGAAATCGGAAAAATTATCGTGCGGAATGTTAACTCGATTTAAATAGCCATTATCTTAAAACGGCGTCGACCGAAAGCAAAGTCGTACCTACGCATAAAAGTAAGTATCGCGTAAAGTTTATCTCCACGGCGCGAAAGCGTTTCCCCGCTGTTCCATATACGTGTTTAGCTGGAAGATTTGGCCGGCCTCTACGCAATTTCTTTCGCGCCGTATTTTCATTTTATTGAACGTAAAAAAGAATTCCAGCTGGGAACACCAGTTTTCCCAACTCCATCCGTTTGCATCTCGCCCCGACGGAAAAATAGTTAAAATTGCTCGTTGCTTAATCACTTGACGCTTACCTAAACTTTTTCGCGTTATACCAATCCTGTCGGTTTCGTCATACGAAACTGATCTAAATACCGGAGGTGGTGTGCGAGAATTCGAAAATGTCGAGCGAGGAGAATTCTTCTTGAAAATATTCTCGGGAAACCTAGATACCTGGAAGGAATTCGTTGGAATTTCGAATGAGCGAAGTTTGAAAGATTCTTGTTGAGTTAATTCTCTCGAGTTTCAAAATTGATCGAATATAAAGTTATTCTTCATTTTTCTTAAGTAAAATCGTAAAAACATCGAGAATATTTTATATTACAGAAAGATAATATACAATTGATTGGAAAAATATTTACATTCATTGTATTTTATATAAAATTGTGTGGATATTAATAAAAGAAATTTCGTCCCACACGAAATGATGATCCAATAAACTGTAAAAGAATTCGTGGAGAAAATGTATTAGAAATTGGGTGTACTTACTTGCGATAAAAATTTGTAAAATTTGATCGATTTGAAAGTATCTTAAAAATTCGAAGCCACAAATTCGCCCAACTGTATCAGGATTATCATCTTCAATTTCTCGTTTCTCGCGCATTAACGTCAAACGGATCATCGTTCTTCCTCCTCCGTGCAATTCTCTTAAATGCGTTTCGAAAATCAACGGAACGTTTCACGGAAGATTTTTCCTCGAAGACGAATTGCGTCACGACGGTTAAGAAAAATTGGTTGATTTTCCGATTCGATGCGCCGCGAAAAACCGCCGGGAAGAAAGAACTTTCGAAGGAATAATTCTCCTCGTCTCTTGAACACCCGGCACCCATGTTGCCGCAGATAATTTGTTCTTTACGATCCACTTTGCTTCTGGCTTCTTGCGTATCGTGTATACAGTTTCACCTCGCAAATAATCAATTTTATTACCAGAAGCCTTCTCGCACGCGAAATCATACGAGGCGAGGTAGCGCATTATCTTGCATAAGTATTTGGACAGTCGATCTGATTAAAGGTTTATTATCTTTATTGTACGAGGCGTACGGTAGTATATTCTTGAGCCAGCTTTTAAACAGCGAGATGCAAACAAATTAAGAAAAAAAAAATTGATGCATAAAAATGTCGGTCGCGAGGCTTATTTATTAAGTTATAAACTATTTGAATTTACCTTTGGCGTAATGGCGTGACAGAGATAAAGTGAAATTACATTTTTTACGTATCAATTTTTATGATTGGTCTTCTTGGAAATCGAAAGATGTACCATAAATATATTATATTGCAGTTTATCCCTAGCTTTTATTATCCTGGATTTTTTTTTTTATTATTGGAGATTTGCATAATTACATACACTTTTACTTTCGTGTTGATTTTATTTTAGGTATAAGTTATATTAATGATTGGAAAGTGATTTTAATGTAGTAATATAGTAGTAAATCATCCATTTTATTTCATGATTATATCTTCTATAATAGAAATATATATATATTCTTGGCAACAAATGACCGACAAATGATTAAATATCGCGTATAAAGATTTATTATACAGTGATAGCATTCACGTTGTTCAATGCCGTCCGATGACAATAAAGTGCCCGAGGAGTATTTCACATTTTATTTTATTTTTAATGATGCCGTCCAAATACACGACGTTTTGTTGCGCGTGTGTATGATAGAGAAAAATAGGTGAATACAAAGAAATACGTGTGAAATTCACTGACCCTGTTCCCTGGTCGAATATTTCAGCAATGGTGGAAATTTCTCTCCTGAAATCGAAGACGCGCAAACAATAACGCAACCGCGGGAATAAAGTTTTTTTTTTCTTGTTTTGCGTAATAGGTAAACACGTGAGAGAATCCATCAAATTCAACACACGTGTGAGGTATCAAAGAAAAATTGGTATTCCGCTATGATGATATTTAATTTGTGTATTTATGTGTGCACGGTTCGTTCAACAAGCTTGATTTACAAGAGTTGATAACAGTGATAGAGCGTGACACTTTAAGTGCAATTTAAAATTACAGCTTCTTGAGGAAAGCTCTGTAAAAATTTGGTATGGATAGAAAATATTTGATAGGTGAAAATGAAAATATAAGAGGATTTTTAAAGTGATATCTTCTTTGTTAAATGATATATCTTAAAATAATTTTGAATGGATTTTAAAGTTTAAGAGAAAATCGATTAAAGATGAGATTATTATGGAAAAATTAGATTTAATCCATTTTGGACACTACTACTGGATAGTATCGTCATCCTAGACAAATTTTATTTGAAGTTGAAATAAAAAATAGCTTAATAATAGCTTTGAATTATTCTTTTCACTAACTTGAAAACGTAGATAACGATTCATTCGAAATGATAATAATATCAAATGCTTCTTTATTTCTTCACTTTAGATTTGGTAAAAGAAATTGCGACACGTTATATCTTACAAATAAAAGATACTACTATACAGCTGTGGATATTTATTAAAATTATTTTCAATTACTATCTAAAATCATCTCAAATACTACCAATTCATCGAATACATTCCAACGTTTCTAACGTGTATAAATCAGAATATTAAAGCAACTTTTCAAGAACTATGCATTTAAATTATTAAAAAATGTCTTCTTCGCTACATGTCATCTTTTATAAAGCATTGCCACTGTGCTCGCAAGAAACAGATCGTACATATATATATTCCACGTTTTAGAACGAATAAATGCACCGATAAATTTCAAGAAGAAGTCTCTCGCTACGCTTGTTCGCCATTAATCCGATCCTCCATTTATTAATTAATTAATTAACCGTTTAATAAAGCGGGACATTGATAAAAGGGAATATCATCGCTTGATTCTTAATGGTGTGGCAACTGGTTCTGCGAGAAATGGCGGATCAACATCACCGTTACTCATGCTTCTTTTATTAAATAGCGATCCGTGAAAGGTAATGACCGACCGCTCCACCGTGTAAAACCATTACGCGTGCACCATCTGATAATGCGAATAATCACGATCGTGTGTACACTCGGTCGCTGGTCTTTTTTTCTTTTTTTCTTTTTTCTTCGTCTCTTTGTGCATCGCGACATCGACCGTGCCCATCGATCTTCCACGTGAAATCCTCTTTACGGTGTGATCGTTGGCAAATTAGACGAGACGTGATATATATATATATATTTTTTTGAAGAATTTATTACGATGGTAGATTGGTAGAACTGAAGAAAGTTTTGAAATTGAAATATTTTCTGTAATCAAGATGCTATTTGAATCTTCAGCTATCTGTTCGTTTGATGATTAAATTTAATAAATTTTCATATGAATTAGAAGATGTAAATAAAACGTTTATTTTCTCTCTGGATGAAATATAAAATAATAAAGATCATGTTTTAATGTTTTTATATTTGAAGATAGAAGATTTTTGTTTGATTCTGATATATATTGTGGTATGATGAATGTTAAAGTTGAGAAGTTCAATGAAATATTCATTTTAAAATAGTGTGTTGATATTGATAATCCAAGTTATTTAAATTGGCCAAAGATATTTGTCACATTATGATAACTTTTAAAGGATCTACAAAAAGTCTAGTTTTTTATAAATATTATTTCAAAGAAAAGTTTAATTTGTAATATCTTGTACTAATTAAAAAAGTGAAAATATTTAAATATAATTATCCATTTCAAAAATCTAGCCTTATAAAAATATATTGAAAGAAATAATCGTATAAAGAAAATTTCATATCTTATGTTAAATACAATAAATTGTTGAGATTCTTGCACTCAAAATACAACTATAATATATCTATTCATATCAATTCAAATGTTAATAATATCAACTTGATTTTCATCATTCACTCTATTGACTCTATAAAGATATAAAGAAAATTTAATTTTCTTTATCTCATGATTATTTTTTCCTCTTGCAGCATCCCTTTGAAGTTCTTGCAATTCTTGACATGTATATGCATACACTCTGTATATTCTATTTCCTCTGGTTACATCTATTCTTCTTCCTTATCTACTGTGAACAGGCATTGAGGCTCGCGAAAGTGGGGACGGATCATTAAAAAACAATGCAGTTTTCATTAAAATTTAATCAAGCACCACTGTATATAACTCTGAAGCGGTAAACTATTTAAGCCTCTTTCACACAATTGCGATTTGTAAATCGCAATTATACGATACAGGATGTAATAAAATTTAATGTCACGGTTTTTCCAAATTAATTATATATTTTCGAAATTAATGGACCATTTGATAACGAAAATTACCTACAATTATAAGAGCATTTGGATGAAGATTTCTTCGTTTAAAATTTAAAATCACCAATTTCCTCGTATTTTCGATCGATCTGATGATTTTCTTTAAATCAAAATGGCCGACGATAATGTGACAGAGCAGAGACAGAAACTTCAGATTGCTTATAATTTAATAAGTAAACTTTTATGTTTCTTTTATTCTCTAGAACCAATCCCTTTCCCTCCCCCTCTCTCCAAAGCTATCCCACATTAATGACAACTCGTACTGAATTCGTATGCAAATAGAAAACTGAATATTTCTCAAAACTCTTTTACTTTTCTTGGAAGAAAATTTATGACACGATCGTAAGGTAAGAAAATTCTTTACATACATCTGCATTGAATATATTGAACAAGGATAATATTATATTGAACTAGATAGAATATCTCGTGATCCAGATCACACGTATCACACGTGGATCATGAATTGTTATGCAAAAGAACGTGTATCGCATACCCGAGTTCCGCGTTGAAGGAAGAGATTTACATATTGCGCGTCTTCCACGGTTATTTAAATCATAACAAGCGTAATATTTAAAAATTATAAATGATAAAACCGCTTATCAAACAAATGCTGCCGAATCTTCGCTACAAACAGCGTGTATTTTAAAACGTGGTTCGAAAGAGTAAACTTCTTCCATGCAATGGAAAAGCAAAACAAGAAAGGGGATTAAAACGATAATTTGAAGAACAATTATAGCGGCAAATTCTTGGAAGTTTTACAATGATAACGGATCGCCACCGTGATAGCAGAATCACGTTGCATAATCATCGAGCGGGGAGGGAAAGAGCAAACAAGCTATTGTTTTTCTGTAAAGAATCGTGTTGCGTTTAAAAACGATGCCACACAATCGTAACCGTGCACCTTTATTCGCTGAATCAGCGAATCTCGAATTCGCAATATCAGTATTATCGCCGATTTGTTGATACTCGTCAGCGATACTCGTTAGTAATATAAATCTTCTTGGTCAAAAATAGGTCGACAATTTGGAAATTTTGTTTACACGGTCCCCTTTGTATTAGATCGAATCATTATAAGTATTGTTTGAGTTTTAAATTTCATAATTGAATAATCTGAAACGATATTTATGTTATATATACGTTTTAAATTTCAAAAGCTTTAAAAAAATATTAATTTTTTCTTTTTCATGAAAGATTGTTGTAAAAATTAGCTAGAAATATCCTTTAAAAGGAAAAATTAAAAGTTTAAAAATTATGATATGTATACTTTATTTTGAATTAAGGAATATAATTGAAAATATAGACTATTAAACAGATGTCATGATGAAAATTATAAAACTTCACTTTACTTAGATATTTCAAAATGCTAGATGAGATGTTTTAATCTTTTTAGAATCAAATTCTTTTTAAGAAGAATAAAAGTAATATTCTTTGCAATATATTTTTAAAATCAATATTGGATTTCTCTTTCTAAATAATTTCCAAAAATTCTTTTTCATTCATTATCATATAATGATAAAAATATATCTTTATGTCTTCATAAAGAAGATGTAACATAGAATAAAGTATCATAGTCTATATTCACAATATTGAACATAGAAAGATTAATCTAGAGTTAATTTATTTCAATTATATGATAAATTTGATTCATTTTTCGACACAAATGCTCCTATGCAACGTCTAACGATCGTCTCACATGAATATCGTGGTCGTCGACCCTAGACTGCCATCACCTTCCGCAACGATTGCGAAATCATTCCATTCCGGAGAAAATTGACCAGTAATTCTACCTGGCTTGATTGTAATATAGTTGCAGCAGCTATATTAATGGAAAAAAATATAAGAATCAATCGTAATTCGTGGCGGCAAACGGTCGAAACGATGTAAGATTTTTTTTCTACCTCGGTTGGCAGCAAGAAGAAAAAAGATCAATTTGAATTTCTAATTTTAGTTCGTTGTGGAAAAATCAGTGGTTAATTGCATCTACGAACCGTTAATACCTTATCGAAAAGAGCTTCACATATGCCGTTTCATCTGCCACCAGATAAAAATCTGAAATTAAAAAGTAAATATATTTATATACGTAGAAATATTTTTTCAACTATCTTAAATGATTAATTGTAGTAATTTACTTTTTCAGTAATTTAAGTATTTATTTAACATAATTATTTGATTTTTTTTTGTTAAATAAAAATTTACAAGCATAAAATATTATTTCAAACAATTATTTCTAAAATATTTTAAAGAATTATTATTTTAATTAATAAATTCACTTACCATATTTTAAATAAATGTTTTTTATTAATATATCGCTGTAATTGTGAAATAAATTTTCAATTCTTTTTAATTGGCACTTGATTAATTCTGGAACAAAAAATTATTTTAAGTATCAGTTTTTTAATCGCTATTTTTAGAAGATTATTTAAATTAGATTTATTTAAATTATTAATTAGAAATGATTTGAAATGAAAATTATCTTCGATTCAAAAAATAAAAAATATACATATACTTACAATATAAGTAACATCTACTAAAGATTTCTTATTATAAAACAAGAAACAACGGAAATATTTCTAACGTTGTCCAGTTGAACACTCTCTCTGTACGGTAATAAATTCAACCTGTGTTGCCTCATAAATACGCCATTGCTTTGTAAGCTCTTTTCAAGGAATGTATCCTACGTGCATCGTCATTGAATAGGTCGCCTGGCGCGTATGTAAATGAAGAAATAATGTAAACACTGGTGGACGCGAGCAATTTGCTTCAAACATATATGTATATATGTATATATGTATTAGTATATGCGACTGTTTATACACCAACGGTATCCAATGCAATCCGTCGAATCGACAGAGAATACCGGTGTAATCATTGAAAAATTCACGTTAATCGTTCTCATCGCGGATAAAATATATCATGAAGAATGAGGCTTATAATGATGCATCGACTTCCTCGTTCTTCGAAACCTTATCGTTAATGCTTATCGATTGCATCTATACGAACAAAACTTAAAGAGTCATCTTCGATTCTTAAAGATCTAATCTTTGAAAATTTGAATATATAATAATCTGAATAATAATCTAAACCGAATATTAAAATTCTTTTGAATTTATATCCAAAATATTTAAGATTGAATTAAAAATGAATTTGGACAGTATTTAAACTGAATAACTGAACGTAAAAAAATGAGATTATAATTAATACCATTGATTGATTTAAAAAATATATTATAATCGTAATAAATTTTTGATGTATGATCATAAAGTATATACATTTATATTTTATGATATAAATATGTAATAGATATATAGAAAAAAGAAAATCAATTTTTAATTTTCTAAAGTTTAGAATAGTTAGGTTAGGTTAAGTACAGTTATACTTACAATTATGAAATTCAATTGATCCAAATTATTAAGAATGATAAAGATATTGATTTCGTTGAATAATAATTTGTTTTGAAAAATATTTTTACAGATCTTTTATAACAATGTGCTATGGCAAAGGATTGAAAACTATTGCCATATAAAAATATTTCAATTGTTAGTACTTTCTCTTAGGTTATATTATCTCTTCCTCAATCTTGCTCGAATTATTCTGATTCATAAATAATACTGCTACTGAACAATAAATTTAAATCACATCGGTAATCGTGCAAATAAAATCAAAGAAATTCACTTGACTGCTTTTTGAATCTGCGATGTACCTTATTGGCCGTTTAATTTTGTCAGTATAGAATATCTACACATAACGAATATTTAGTTTTTCTCACAAAAATCAATAAAATACAATCGTACACATAATGAATATTAATCTATGTGTATATAATTCAATAAGATTGATATTTTCCTTTGTAAAATCTTTTGTTTTACTTTTACTAACTAGTTACTAACAAAAATTCTCTGACCAATCACAGAGCTTGTAGGAGCACAAGCACAGTAGCATTGAATACCTGCCTAAAAATTGGACAAGCTATGCGCTCTGTGATTGGTTAATATTTTTTGTTACTAGTTAATAATTTTTGTTAATAAAATCGAAATGAAAATTTCTGCAAAGGAAAATATTGCTTAAAATTATTTTAGGAATTAGAGTAGAAATCAAATTAATCAAATTAATCAAAATATTTTTGTGACAATGGATGACAACTCGTATATGCACATATCATAAAGCGCCATCTACAACATCCTATTGAATTTTATATCGATTATATCGAGTTAGATATATGTCGATATCTACGAGTATGACGAGTGCGAGTGTACTTATATCGTCATGTGAAAAAGGCTTTATGTGTGGAGCAAGTTTATGCATCTATTTGATGTGGTGAAATACGCGGGTGTTCATAAGGCGTCGCGATAATAAATTTCTCCATGCTTTTACGTCGTTTATCGTACGACCTGGCTGACTCTCCAAAGCACAGAAAAAGCTTCAACGTTACGAGTCTGTCTGCATTTTCACCCTCGGTTCTCTCAACGGTTCATCGTGTACCAAGGTTCGCGTTAAATTTTATGTCTCCCTCGTGTACAGAAATTATCTTCGAACGATCGGCCATCTCGAGTTAAACGACACATCCGTGAAACCAGTGAAAATAATTTATCGCATGGCATTGCATCTTCACCAAATTATTTTCTCGAAATATTTATACAGTTTTTAGCCATTTTGAAATTTGAATTAATATCGCGTTGCATTTTATCATAAATGAAAAATTTTTCTTTAATTGCTTAATTATATATCAGGTATGTATTAAAACAATATATATTTTTAAAAAGTAATCGAAAATTGTTTGTGAGATTATGAACAAATTATTTATCAAGTAATATTGAAAAAGAATAGATTTTAATTTTTCATTTTTAATAAAATATGGTGATTTTGATATTCTAATTTATACAAGACTAAAGTATTTTGAATTGCGACACTTTTAAATTATGTTTTGTTCCACCATATGTATTGCATATTTTATATAGATAGTGTTATATTATTATTATATTTGAATGTTTCTAATAGCATTTAGTTATAATCAACTTTTGCATTTGTTTTGATTTCTAAGATATTCAATCCTCTGAGGTATAGCACAAATGTATTAACACTCTGTACATGCAACCGCATTTCAAATGCGTTACAAGACTCGATATGCATGTGGGACGTAAAATGTAACGCGTAATACATACAAGTCTGGCTTCCTCTTTCTATTGTCCGTCGCGATAAACGGTTTCCTTTCTCGTGTACGATAAGAGTCGCATTGTTTCACTGTATTTTAGTCGAAAGTAACGGCCTGTCCGCGACATTGTCGATTGATTATTTTTTTTCTTTCCTCAAAAAAATTATTATAATTGGTATTGTAAATTTCTTCAAAGAGTTCATGGTCCTCGGTCCTCGTTCGAGAACGAGGATGAGAACGACTCTTTCGATACGAAACGAACGTTTTTTTATTGATCGTAAAGATGCAAAGCAGAACGAAACGACGTCGTTATCAAGATTCCTATTTAAAAACGACTGGAAAAAAAAACTGGTTAATGTTCGCGGAATTTATCGAATTGATTCTCAGGATAATTTTTAATGATAGGATCAAATTATATGTTTATAAATCCAAATCAAATACAAAAAATTTATTTCGAAGAATCAAATATTTATTATTAAAAAATAATATTTATTAGTTTATTTAGAAGTGATTCCATTTAAAAATATCGCTCTTTTTTTCCATGATATTCGTAAAGGATTTGTATTTTATCTTGTTCGAATCTTGCTATATTCGTTCCCATCACTATCTATTCAAATTGACGACTGTTTAAAATTTTTTTACCGATATTATTATAGTAAAAAATTTGATCTTTTGACGATCATTTAATAACTTTACGGCATCTTAATGATTCGTATGTGAATTTTTGCTTGTAAACATTCCCTAATGATTACGTACCGAGTTTTAAACGGATATTCGCCAGCATCGAAGGCGAGGTTGATTTTATGGTTGAGAAAGCACGCGCACGACACAAAAGGTTTACTCTCTTTTGAGGGTAGTTCGGTTCACCGTTTTCTTGCTGAAAATCAATATACAGGCGACCAATGAGCGCAAGCCTTGATGGTTTCCATGCATCTCTGTTCGATTTGACACTCGTTGCACGCGAAACACGCTCGTTCTCGCGAGCCAAGTCTCATAGGGACTTTCCATCTTGATATTTGCTTTTGGCAAACATAGTACTCACGCTCCGTTTATCGACAGAATGCCATTTTCGCGCCAAGAAGAAAGCATTTTCTCCATGTTGTTCACTCCGAATTTGTTTGTATTTACTGTGTATTTCCTACTTTCCCTATATTGGAAGAACATGATGAGAATGCGTTTAATGTGGTAAGCCTCGTTCAGATTAGTCGAGTTACTTGTACTCAAGCAGTTTGAATTGAAGTAATTGAAAGCCTTGGTTAATTTAATGGAATGTTATTTGAATTCAAGTACAGTAATAAAAAGCGTTCGTTGTTATACATATACTAATTCTTGGAAATGGTCAGCTCGAAGTGGATTTCAAGTATGCTGAAATAAACTATGATAAAATTAAATCAAATCTGACTGATCCTTTTGACTCGTATTTTTTTCCAATTGAATTTATAGAAATTAACTGTCAGATGATTGTGGATACTAAAGTAATAAGGATGCATGACTTAATTTGAAACGATAGATAGAAAGAGGAGTGTACGTAGATTATAAATAATAAATATTCAAATATTCAAAGCAGAATATTCCACTTCAACGTTCATCTATTATTTCAGGAACAAGAAGAAACATTATTGCGAAAAAAATTGGGAACCTTAGATTTTAAGGTTATTTTCTTTCGAACGATGAATATTAAAAGGATCTTTTATATAGAAGATAGATTGTTTTATTGGCTGGAAACAGGTGATTATACAATGCATTCTTCACTGCCGATGACCCAAGACCAATGGCAATGGTTCGTAATTAACTGGCACCATTAATTAACTAGAACGTTCCGGATGTCGCTGACCTTGATCGGCTCGAGATTGGCACTTCTTTCAAACGATTCATCGAGGAGTCGATTAAAAATTTAATCGTCAAGCTTGCGAATGAATCGATCAAACGTACATTTTGATTTGTGAACTAAAGAAGCATATTTATATTTTGCATAATGCACGTGGCAGACATCTGTTATTATTCTATTAAGGCGTTGATTGAGAGATAGATGTTGATTGATTACAATAGAATTTGATTATATTAGATTTAGTTTATTTTAAATAAAAGAGCAACTCAAAATCTTTAATGAGAAGATTCATTGATTATTTTAATTTTACAGTAATATTTTGAATGAATGAATGGTTTGAAAATGAAATACAATGTATAGTGAATAATTTTGAAATTAGTAATGAATTGAAAATGTTAAATTATTGAAAAAATATTCAGATTTTAATAATTTATTAAAAACGGTAACTATTTAATATACTCTAATATATATTTATGTATTATCAAATCTAATTAATACAATGAAATAATCATATTTCTTTTTACAGAATTTCAAAATCTATATGAGTGCAAGATTTATTTAATTAAACAACAAGGTTATTATTTATTATTTTATATATTTTACATGACATTATTTTTTTGTTTATACTGAAACAATTTCATGGTTTTGGAAACTTTAAATCTGTAACACATAATTAACCAGTGAATTAACCTCTGCTCGAAATAATCGCAGGTACTGTTACTAGTTTGGCCTTCTGACAGGCTAAGGATTTATTTGCTCTCATAGTTTAATCGTAACAACATAATTTTTCGTTAACAACATAATTTATATTGTGAGAAAAATGAGTTATCAAAGATTTTTTAAATAAAACTGATATAAAATCAGAAAGTATAAAAAAATTTTAATATTACTAAAAGTTTTAAGTGAATTTTTGAAACTTGTTTAAATTCAAATAATTTAATTTGATATCAATAGATATCTAAAATAGCAATCGAAGATGAATGTTGGAATGTCTATAACAATGAGAGAAATTTTTAATAAATTATTAAATCATGTACTTTCATCTCTCACATTTTGATTAATGATATATATTTCAGTATATTCTATGAAATACAAAATTTCTCATAAATCTTTAAAAATTTTGAAATTTTTCATTGCTCTACTTCTACTTCATCTTTATTATTACTTTTCAATAGCGCATATTTCTTGAAATTCATAAAATAAAAATATAAAACATTTCGTTACATAAAATTGAAAGATCTTCAAAATGATTTCAAATTTTTTGAATAAAATTAATCCAATCAAGTTAGAACTTTACTTGAAAGAATATTTCGCATCAAATGAATAAGTTCATATTAGCAAAAATTAATTTCAAATTACATGATTTCTTTTGAATGAAACTTGATTAATCTGAACGAGAATTATAGAAATTTTTCGTTCGAGAAATTATTCGAAAAAGAAATTAGCGGTCCTCGTGGCCCGAAATATCAGATGCAAGGAACTCTCGAACAACTCTCTAGAAAAAGAATTGCTTTCTCTTTTGATCACGTTCGTCGACAAAAAGCAAACGAGGAAAAGGCGATGTCCTCGCTCGCAGTCGAAAAAGCATCGAGTGTGACGGGTTACTGTTATTTCAAGCTGCATGCCGTTGTTTGTTCTTTCCGTGTCTTATTTGTAACTGGCTGTACACATTGAGTGTTATACACGAAACATAGTGTACCTCTTTTCGAGGTCTAACCGTCCGGTTTACAATAGTCGCGTGCCACTAATGTACTTTGACCGTTGCCAGAACTCCTTATTCCACTAAATATTAAGAGGAAACAGGCCAATTATTGTAGAAAATCTAACTTTTAAAAGTTAAATATGGAATATAAAACCTGTAATTAAATTAATTTTTTTTTAGGATAAACAGTTAAGTTTTTATTTAGCTATATAGATCATTGTAATAATATAGAAATGTATAAATTATGGAAAATACTTACAAAAATTTTTTCCAAGTCAATATAATTTATTTTTGTTCTAGAAAGTATAATGAAATTAATAGAATAAAGATTTAATAATACAATATAAAAAAAAATTATTAAAAATTGTATGTAAATATAACAAGTAAAATTCTAAATTATAAATAATATAATTATAAGCGACTAGAGAATTTAAATGAAATATTTTTATTTATTATTTATAATATAAAAATTCTTAATCAACTTTAATCAACGTTAGCATTTGTTAATCTTCATAGAATTAAATAGACAAAATAAATAAATAAAAAATAAAATATTTCATTAATTTATTTTATATTTATTAATTTAATGTATAGTTCATTTCCGTTAGTCTGTCTAGATTTACCTATTCAATGCTATTGAATTGATCGATATCCCAATTGTTTCAGCATCGAATACAATTTGATGACACGGCTACCCGTACCTTCGAATATCCAAGCGAGGCATCGATGCTGGAGGGTGAGAGCAGTGTGGATGGTGAAACTTCCGGTTCCGTCGAGCAATCAACTCCGATCAGTAATAAAACGTCCTCGACCAATTCGGCTACCAGCATGTCAACCCTACTCGGTAATTTTAATCATTCTTTCCCGTTAAAACAAGCCTCTATATATTTTTATTTCCCTTCTTTTTACTTTTTATTTTTTTATTCAGATTCGAAATTTATAATTACATTTTATCCAAAGCTATAACTAAAGTTGTCTCATTGTTTTCGTGTTTTTTTTTTTTTTACAGAAACGAACACCATGAACATTGAATATTCTATAAACAGCTGTGGAAAATTTGAATTCCTCTTAAATATTTAATCTGAAAAAATCCTATGAAAAATTTTTTAATATAAACCAGTTCTATATATAGTTCTAAAAATACTAAGATATGAATCAAAAGTGTAAAGTTCTTCTAAACATTGTTGCTTAGAATTTCCAAGTATAAATTCAACAAGAATTTTATCTCAATATTTTTCTAACATTGCAGTTACCAGTTAGAAAAATCTTCAGCTTATGCAAGTTCAATTGATAAATTGTGTAATCAAAATTATCAATATGAGTATGAATATTTTTATATGAAATTTTTTAAATATGTATAGCATAATAAATTATGTATATTATTTTTATTAATGGAATTTAAAATTATTATGTTTCAAATTTTACAAGAAAAAATTGAATTCCATTTATCAATTTAAATAAAAATCAACATTAAATAATTTAATTATTGGATTTTTAAAACAATTATATATAATTTTAATATATAAATATAAAATATTCAAATTTTAATGTTCCATTGATCTATTGTAAAAAATATTCTCATACTCAAAAAAAGTATACACCTCTCTCTCTCTCTCTCTCTCTCCAAACCCATTATGCTTTATATAGATACAAATTTTCATTAAAATCAGGACTTTCTAATTGGACAAATTTATTAAGATAATATTAATACTTTTGTGATTGATTTTAATAGCTTTATCAGTAATCTTACAACATATTGATATATACTGCAATGTTAATGAAACATTAGGATAAAATTTCTATTGTACAACTCATACCAAATTTCTATTTAAACAAATTTTTCATTATTTTTATCAATTTCATTATCATGATTTTGGAAGAAAATATATATATATATATATATTTCATCCTTTACTGTGTATGTTGCACATGTTTCTCTCCAATTTATAACCATATTGAAAGCTAATATTTGTTTTCTGCAGGTGGTAGTGGTGGCCTAGCCAATTACACTCCTAGCAAAGTCGACTTGACATCAGAAGGATTCGAATTGGGTGTAACCAGAGCGATGTCTTCGAACTTGGTGGCAACCTCGACATCATCGTGCCCGATAACCACGACAACATCCCAACCAGAGAACGAAACCGAAGTGGATTATCTGAAACCAGCTCAAGACGCGGGTGCATGGGGTTCCGAAACGACCGGTGATCTGCTCTACTGACGCGACTGAGAAAAGCCGAGGAAAATACGCGTGAAGCGAGAAATATATTGCTAAAAGCTCAAAGCTCTCGAATTAGAGCGAGGAATCTAAAAATTCCGACTAACTACTCAGAAGACTAATTGCAAAAAAAAAAAAAGAAAAAAAGAAAAAAAAGAACTTTTCTTTCCTTTTTTTCGTAGGCACGAAAGGAAGAGTCTTTTATAGAGCGAATGATTATTATAGGAAAAGAAAAGAAAAATAATGTTCGAGGTTTTTTCGAGCGCTCTCGAACGAACGTCAATGTGACGATTGCTCACCTTACCATTATAAGAGAAACTGTAACTTTTCAAGAAAATGCATCACGCGATGCGTTCACGATCGAGATAAATTATATTTACATAGGATAGTTCGGTGTCATAAGAACTGCGCGCAATACTCTTTCAATACAAAGGATGAATCAAAAAAAAAAAAAAAAAAAAAAGAAGGGCAAAAAAGGAGAGTAAGAATCCATTCGTGAACGCGTCGAAAAAGAAGCTCCTTTCTTAGATAGTTAAGCTGGAAAAACAATCCAGCATCATTCCAAGTATATGCATTTACTTTGTATTATTATGATTATTAACGAAGTGAACAGACTTTTCCTAAGTAACTGTGTAACTGAAACTGCCAAGACGTATCAGTGCTTTTTTTTTCTTTTTTGATAGCACTTTAAACGGAGAGCCCAGTGATCGGTAAAAACAGAAAAGAAAGAAAGGAAAAAACGAGCATATCATCTTTTTGGTATACTTTTTTATAACAAACGAAGAGAAGTCGACGATGGAACTGAAAATTTTGTACCCTTTTTGAGATTACTTTAACGCTGAGCCGTTTAACGTTCAAGCTGTCAATCAAAGGCCAGAGTTTTATGCAGGATTTTAAAAAAAAAAAGGAAAAAAATTATTGATTGAATGTAAAAAAAAAATCGATCAAGAAAAAAACATTAAAAATTTCGAATTTAAATTTTTGTAAAAGATTTAGCCAAAGTAGAGTATAAGTCTACTTAATATATTTAATATTATATATATATATATATACAATAAGTCGACGTTTTGGTCCAGGAATAATCTTGCAATTGTAAATTCCGAAAAATTCATTATTTATATAAATATATGTTAAATCATACCAATATCTTTTATGGATGCTCAAGATAAGATATTAGATACGTATGCGGTATAATTTTGTTGAGTTTGTTTCGTTTTTTGTTTCTTATACATTTGGACGAGGACCAAACAAAAAAATATGTAATAGATATAAAAATTACGAGAAAAAATTAATTTGTTAATAACGAATATTAATTTTAAGCAAATCAAATTTTGTATATACTAAATTATTATCAATCTCAAAGTTTTGTTTAGTTTTGCTATATAATTAAATTGCTTTGAGATTGATTTATTATGTGTACTTTTGTTTTTTTTTTTTCGTTGTCCATAATATTTGAAGGTAACACAAACGTCGAAAAATTAAAATTGTTATGTTGATTCGCGTAAGTGTTTGAAGTATGATTGCGACAGTATGGTTAACTTTCGATTAGAATTTAATCGCGTGATCGCGGACTGATTCAAGGGTAAACGTGCGATATGATGATAATAATTAACGATAAACATGCATCTATACATTGAAACAATTGTGTTCCAATTTCCGTCACAGTATTTAATGAACATTGTTATTCTGATTGCGTATTTCGAGACGCAATCGTTTTTTCATTTAATTTCATTGTCATTCGATCGATGCTTGATGGGTCTGTGTCACAGCGTTACATTTTACACTGTGATATTTTTATTATTTTTTCATAATAATGATATATATAATTGCTTCCAAATATTTTAAGAAACCAGTACCGTGTCGACCGATCAGTTTGTATTTTCATAATACTACATAACGGAGTGAACGAGATTACGATGATTGAAACATTCCAAATTCTAAAATCATGCATTTTTGCTTTCAATCTGGTCGCACGATTGAATCGATGTAATCTCGCTACTCCGGTCGAGGGAACTCCGTATTATTTCTGTAAATTATCGCTGTACAGTATGGAAAGGCATCGTCATTCAAGTAAAGGATTAAAAAGAAATAGTATATTAAGATTATCCTTCTTCTTATTATTATTCTTATGATTATTCTCATTATTATTATTGTCATTATTATCCGAAGCTTGAAGACACAATTACCTTATTGAGTATACTTACAAGTTAGAAGTATTGTGTGATGTATCGTCTGTGTGTTATTAAAGTATTCAAGTAATAAAATGAAATAAGTATGCCCGAATTATTATATTGTCATGCCTATCTTTTTGGCGTGTCTTATCAGACTCCCAAATGAAAAATAGGAATGTACTATCAAAACTATTCTTATTTATTTAAATAAATATATACAGTTTATTGAACAAATAAATAATATTTCAGTCAATTCAATAGAACACAATTGCACTTCCTTATAAATATCTAAAACCTGTGTTATTTATATATTGATGTATAATATTCTTCTTCCAAATCGTATAAATCTGCAGCCATATCATCTCTTAAAGATGCTAATTTTTGATCACATTCAGCTTGTTTTGTTCTAAATAATTTACTATTTTGTGCTATAGCTTCATTTACAGATGGAAAATCGTTGAGTATCAAATACTGTTTTATATCAGATACAAGTTTCATTAAAGATTCTCCAGCACGAACAATATTCGCTGCTCTAACATGCATTTCATAAGTATCTTGTTCACACTGTGTCATACGAGATAATTGAGAATCACTTTCTCCTTTGGCTAACTTTATAATTTCTGTAAAATAATAAAAATAACTTAAAATTCTTATAAATCTAAATAATTATCGTTAAGTTATAGGTTAGGTTTGATAATAAATTATAAATATATCCAATAAAAAAAAGTATAAATAATTTTAATTTAAAAAAAGATAATAAATTAAGAAAGACATTATTATATTTTCTAATGTAAAATTATTTTTTTTTATATAAACTTTATTATTGCATATTATATAAAAAATTGAAATTAGAAAGACTACCTTCAAAATTTTCAAGCATAGATTTTACATCTTCCTTTAATCTTGTAGTGTAAGATTTCAATAAAGCTTCTTTACTTTGTGGCAATGCTCGTTGTGCAGCCATTATTTAACACTAAAAATTAAATTTTATTGTATAAAAACGTATTTAATACGTTACGAAAATTCAAGCCACCAGTCAAATAGAGATTTTTGAATATGGCAGTATGACATTTATGAATAGAGGTCGCTGAAATCAGTATTAAAGTCGGTATAACAGTCAAGTTTAATTCTCGAAAATTCATAAGCTGATTGATTTACTCTTTTATCTAGTCTGTCTTCAAACTGTTCAAATCGTTTCATGACTACCATCAGTTGATGCGATTTTATCGACCGGACACATGTATACACCGACTCAAAATCGCAATCATCTCGAGAACGAGTAATCGATAATCTTCTTGAAAAAACACGAGAAATCTCGAAATTAGATTTTTAACGAGACTATCATTTACAAGTGAAGCATAAGGTCGAATCGTTTATATATTGATTTTCTAGAAGAAACCTAGGACAGAAAGCCACCCTATCCCCACTACGATCCTTGAAAACCGGGATGAAATCAATAGAAAGCTCACGCGAACTCTCCGTCTTCGGTAAATTCATTCGCACGCGAAATTTCACGGGGTATCACGCAGGGAGGAGCGTCGAGGCCGGGTAAATGCGATGGAGAACGTAAGGACACTGTTTTAATGCCGCGTACGTCGCGTTTCGAAAGGGAAACCGAGAATATCGGGTTATCCCCTCGAAGTGCGCCGTTCTCGGCTTGTGAAATCTCGTACGAGGATAAAATCATCATTCTATAAATTAGTGATATTCATTCGTAAACGATCAGCGATCAACGACGATGGCTGTGATTTACATAAAGAAAGTGCGATACTCAGCATTGTGGTCTTGGGGTGTGTCGTAAAAAAAAGGAAAAGTAGAAAGTTTAAGGTTGTTTACACGAATAAATGACAAAATTTGACGAACGTCGCGATGATAAAGCTTCTAATACTTTTAACATTGACGAAAGTGATCGGAGGTTCGTTACCTCCCGACGATGCCGACAATGTGTTGCATATCGGTGGCATTTTTCCGATAGGAGGCAAGGGCGGATGGCAGGGTGGCCAGGTGAGTAATAAATATTATATTATATTATGTATATCATATTATATAAATATAAATATTTCTTATTTAAAATTTTTTATGTAGTATTTTCTTATTTTTTACCAATTGTATTACTAATATTGTCTTAAGCTCTATGCATCCTATAACTTTTAAATAAAATTAGAAAATTTTATCTGATTTTTAAACATTTTGACTCAGATTTAATTTTTTTTTTACAGAGAGACTTTTTGTTTCAAGAAAATTGATAATAACTTTAGTTTTCACTTATATTTTTACTTGCTAGATGAGATAATTTTAATTGAAATTTTAAGTAAAAATGACAATATATTTTTCCTTTTCTTTTATATAAATATATAAAAATTAATGAGCATTCCACTTAATAGGCTTGCATGCCAGCCGTAAACCTGGCTCTCGACGATGTTAATCATAATGAAAATTTGTTACCTGGATTCATATTGAAGCTTCACTCAAATGACAGCCAGGTATATGAAATGTTTAATATTATTTTGAAAGAAAAACATTGTAGAAATCATAGCAGAAAAATTTCTTTAAATTCTTGTATTATTATTTCAGTGTGAGCCAGGACTCGGTGCCTCGGTCATGTATAATCTATTATACTATAAGCCGCATAAATTAATGTTGTTAGCTGGATGTAGCACTGTTTGTACAACTGTTGCAGAGGCAGCGAAGATGTGGCATCTAGTTGTGGTGAGCGTTAAAAAGGATTTTTTATTTAAAAAAGAAAAGAAGATATAAAAATAAATTATTATATAAATTACTTTAGTTATGTTATGGTGCATCATCGCCTGCATTGTCCGATCGAAATCGGTTCCCGACGCTTTTTAGGACACACCCATCAGCTACGGTGCATAATCCTACGAGAATCAAATTGTTGCAAAAATTTGATTGGTCTCGAGTGGCAATCTTGCAGCAAGCCGAAGAAGTGTTCATATCTGTAAGATCACTCTTATGCAAATTAGTAAATTGGATTTTTATTCAAATATTTTTAATATTATATATATATATTATATTTCACATATAATTACATTTAAAATGAGATATTGTTATATTGAAATATCAGATGTGTGATAAATATAATAACAAAAAGTTATAAAAATGAATCAATTATAGTAAAAAATATATATATATATTATGCATTATTATATATTACATTATAATACAAATTATATTAGTTGAATTTGTATTCGTACAGAAACTGTATAAAAATATCCTCAATTTACGAATTAATATTTAAATTTTTAAACAAACAATTCAAAATTATTTTCTATTTTACTTTTGTCTTTCTCTATTGACAGACTGTAGAAGATTTAGAAGCACGTTGCAAAGAAGCAGGAATAGAAATAGTTACACGCCAAAGCTTCTTGTCTGATCCATCTGATGCTGTAAGGAATTTACGTAGACAAGATGCTAGAATCATTGTTGGTTTATTTTACGTAGTAGCCGCTAGGAGAGTTCTTTGCGAATTGTATCATCAAAATCTTTATGGAAAAAGTTATGTGTGGTTCTTTATTGGTTGGTACGAGGACAATTGGTACGAGGTGAATTTAAACGAAGAAGGAATCACGTGCACAAAAGATCAAATGAGGCTGGCAGCTGAAGGGCACTTGACGACCGAAGCTTTGATGTGGAATCAGAATAATGACACGACAATCAGTGGGATGACTTCCGAGGATTTTAGGCAGAGATTGAACAAAATGTTGAAGGAAGATGGATTCGATATCGATAATAATCGTTACCCTGAAGGATATCAAGAGGCACCTCTCGCTTATGATGCAGTTTGGTCAGTAGCGCTAGGTATGAAATCAAATTACTATCAGCAGGGCCACATTTATTTCAAAGCGTATTAAGCTAGTACAAGTATATTTCATTGTGTTTCTTATTCACAAATAACAATATAAAAAATAATTTAGTTATAGTTGTAAAATAAAATAGTTCTTTTTAAATATTAAATATAAAAAATTATTGAAAATAGAAATGTGAAGCTTTCTTATTCATAAAAAAAAATTAACAACAAATTGACTAAACATTAAGTGCCATTTAAAAGGAATAATTAGCATGCAATTTGGTTTATTATGGAAATATTAATTTTCATTTATAATAAACTTATAAATGTATATGAATTAATTGAAATAGATTTATTTTATTAAAATTTTAATATTAATGATATTGTGTCTAAGATGTTCAACAGTATAAATGCGACCCTGAATATCAGTAATGATGGGATCAAGCTTAATATTTATAATAGTTCATTTTGATACTTACAAAATATTCAATTCTTGTATATGTAATTTCAAACTTGAAAATGAATATATACAAAGTAATAATAAAATTAAATATTTACAAAGTAAATAGAATTTTTATAATTTTATTTTTTCCATATAAAAGTATTTGAAACTGTATCCCTTCTTTTTTTCTTAAATGGTTAAAAAAAATTCTTTAAAGAATTTATATTCTGCAATATATTGCTTGATTCCATCAAGCTAGTTTACCAATCATGGAAGAATTTTTCTCTCATATGTTTCCTGTTTGAACCGCAGCTTTCAATAAAACAATGGAGAAGCTGAGTAAGCAAGGAAAGAGCCTAAAAAACTTCAGTTATACTAACAAGGAGATAGCAAATGAAATTTACTCGGCGATCAACTCCACTCAATTTTTAGGAGTATCTGTACGTGACTCGGCTAAAAGTAGAAATAATATGCGAAGTCCTTTATTTCAAGTGGCGCCGATCTTTAATCGATCCTCGTATGTACTCGTAGGGATACGTTGCCTTTAGCTCACAAGGTGACAGAATTGCATTGACCCAGATCGAGCAAATGATCGATGGAAAGTACGTTAAGTTGGGATATTATGATACCCAAAGCGACAATTTGACATGGAGGAACATGGAAAGGTGGATAGGTGGTAAAGTACCACAAGATAGAACCATTGTGAAGACTGTTCTTAGGACGGTCTCGTTGCCTTTATTTATTTGCATGGGGACTATATCTTCATTGGGAATCATAATAGCTGTGGCATTGATCATTTTTAATATATGGAATAGACATAGAAGGTATATTATATAGAAAATATCTTTTATATATATATGAATTCATAAAATTTCTAAATTTGAACAAGAGTAGAATATTGTTTAAAATCAAACACAACTTCTTCTTCTTCAATCCAATATCTTTCTTAATTGTTTTTTAAAAGTATTGATGTTTTTTTTCTTACAGGGTTATAATGTCGTCACATCCTGTGTGCAATACTATAATGCTGATTGGAGTTATAGCATGTTTCGTATCAGTGTTTCTATTAGGAATTGACGGTAGATTTGTCGCAGCTTGGGAATATCCAGCTGTCTGCCAAGCTAGATCTTGGATGTTGTCCACAGGTTTCACTTTAGCTTTTGGGGCGATGTTTAGCAAAGTATGGCGCGTCCACAGACTAACGACAAAGACAAAAGCTGATCAAGCAAAAGTAAGTGAAAAGGACAAATGCGGTTTAATCGCGGTTGAAAAGATATTTTAGAAGATTGAATCCAAATGATCAACCCAATCGATTAGCGAATTAACAATTTGATTAATATTTCTAGTTTGTCACGCAGTGTGCCCGTCCCTGCATGGTTTGCAGATCCTGCTCGTATGACCCTCAACTTTAACATATTCTCGATTCTTTTTAGTTGTTCATGGCTAAACAAAAAGTTTCGTCCATACAGAAGAAAATTCAACCGTGGAAGCTGTATACGATGGTAAGCGGATTGTTGGCAGTGGATATCGTACTATTAGTCTGTTGGCAAGTGCTTGATCCTTTGCAAAGGAAGATGGAGACATTCCCGTTGGAACTACCTCCGTTTGGTGATGACGATGCAAGGATTAGACCGGAATTAGAACATTGCGAGAGCACCCACAATAACATTTGGCTTGGTAATGTTTTTGAGCGATAAATTTATTTCTTTAACTAAAAAAAAAATTGATTATCTTTTATTATGGATATAGGAAAATACATACTGTAGATAATACCAATTTTGTTTCAAAAAATAAATTCCACTAAGGCTTACATATTTTTTCCAGGTTTGATTTATAGTTACAAAGGGATCATCCTGGTGTTCGGATTGTTTTTGGCGTACGAGACTAGAAGTATCAAAGTGAAGCAGATCAATGATTCCAGATACGTTGGGATGTCGATATACAACGTGGTTGTTCTCTGTTTGATCACAGCTCCCGTGACAATGGTGATCGCCAGCCAGCAGGACGCCAGTTTCGCATTCGTCGCCCTCGCCATTATTTTTTGTTGTTTCTTAAGCATGGCGCTGATCTTTGTGCCTAAAGTGATCGAAGTGATCAGACATCCGAAAGATAAGGCTGAATCTAAGTACAATACCGATGTGGGTATGTCGAAAGAGGACGAGGAAAAATACCACAAACTTCTTAGCGAGAATGCCGAGCTTCAGAAACTCATTGCCGTGGTAAGGAAATTGTTCAATGTTTCTTTCGAGTGATAGAGTCAATTATACTGCAAACAAAAGTTAAATATTAAGATCAGATTCAAATATTCAAATACATTCAAATACATTCGAACTTGTATCAGCTTTCTATGGAATATGGATATGTGAAGAAAATTGTAAATAAAATCTAAAGATGGTATTTGTGTCATTACATACCAGAGTTTGATCGTTTACAATTATGGACAATCTCTTATCACGAGGTTCGTTTTTCTAGAAAGAAGAGAAGATCAAATTTCTGAAACAGACTCTGGCCGAGCGAGATGCGTTGAAAGATGGAAGCGGAAACCTTCCCAAGGATTCGTTGATAGTCGCCGATTTTGTAACGGGCGAAGGAACTTCGGATAGCGCAATCGGTGGGGGTATTTCTGTTTATACACAATCATCTCGAGCTTCTGCTTCTGATTTTGAGTTTTCAGGATCGTACTTGTAGATTCGATCGTGGATTTGTGTTCTGCTCTTTCTATAAATCATAGAACGAATTTAAGAAAGTGGGACTTAAATGGTTAAAAAAAAAAAAGCATATTGTTTCTTTCTTACGACGTTTTACTTTTTGATCTTTTTATTAATTGAATCACGCGTTGTAGTTTCTCTCTCCTCTCTCTCTCTCTCTCTTTTTTTGTCACAAATTATTGTTGGACGCATGTAAAAGTTTTAATTTCATTATACATGAATGGATTGTATTATTTTAGAAAAAGTAATTTATTTGATGTTAATTAGTGTAATTGTCATTGTTCTCGATGAATTTTTGCCCATCATTGTGATAATCATTGAATTCCTTTGTTACAAATACTCGATTTTTGTTCACAATATATAGATGCGTGATTTTTCAAAGTTTCTATTTAGATTAGAATTCCGTTTCGTTTTGTAAAATACAAAATAAATAATCTAATCAAGTAATATTTACAATTTGCCAGAACTTTCTTGAATTTAAGAAGAATCTTTTTCTGAATTGCTCCTTTTAATTTTTCCAGTTATATATTGAAAAAGATTGTAATTTTTGAATAATCTTTGAAAAATCACGTTGTGTCTGCATATTTTGATAAAAAATAAAGTATATTTTATCATAGCATTTTATATTTAGTAAAGGAATTCAATTGCTAATACAAGTACATTAGAATGGATGAAAAGTAATCGAAAACAATAACGATTATATAATTGATTGAATAAATCATTTTTCGTAAAATGACAATCTATCCGAAATCAAAACTTTTTACACTATTATTGCTATTTATATCGCACATCATATAAATTCAAATTTCGTTTCAATTCTGAACGAAACTTCGAAAGGAAAATGACGCACCGAAGTGGTCGAAAGCAGAAACAAGCTTCGTTTCTTGATTCATTGTTCGATGTATAAATATATGCGTTCCCCTTTTCTTGGGGCGACGCACTCTTTTTATGTAACTCGGTGTCTAAACGTATAAATATTGAATGTAATGTATATAACAAGTCAAGGTATTAGATGTGCGTATGCGTAGTGAGGTTAATAAAGCATTCTCGATGTAAAAGTAAATCCATACGCGCGAGATATTAATTGAATATCGCTGATCACATACAAATTGTTGGCCTACAATTGTCGCGCGCCTCGTTCTCGTTCACAACGACCTTTTCGTTACTTCGAGACAGTCAGTTATTGCACAATTGCAGATATTTCCGACTATTGGGATTTTATTATTATACATATATTTGTACAGAAAAGTTTTATCGAACGAATATCGAATATCTTGATTCAATCACAGTAAATTTCTTCGTCAGTAAGTTCTCTCGAGTATCGATATTGATCGATATTCGATGTTAATCGATATTCGATATAAATCGATATTCGATGCTGATCGATATTCGATACGGGAACATGGCATAAATCGATTACGGACCAAACAACTTCGTAAAATATATTTGCTAATTGTTAACTTTCTGAATATTTTATGCAAATTGTGGAATTGTCGAGTTTTGTTGGCGAGACACGTCAACGTGGCAAATGGCACTACGATTCGAATTTATTCGCGCACGGTTTATACGGGTCCAAAAAAAAAAAAAAATAAGAAAAAAATAGAGAAAGGAAACACAGAGGAAAGAAACGTTCTCATTAATTCGCGAATGTTCATATTTGTATAACACACATACGTTGCACACGAGGTAAAAAAAAGATATTGTTTGATTTATCGTATAGTTTGAATTCGCAATTAGCATCACGAATATTTCGTTTGCTCCAGGCCTAAATTCTTTTTTTTTTTTTTATATATGATTCACGCATGATTTGCAACAAATTGCAGTTAAATCTCGTTAGACAATAACCTGGTCGTTTCCGAGACAGCGTCAATATCGATATTGTGAACCTCATGAAGTCTGCTCCCAAATTAACGTATAACGAAACGTTGCACGGCACGCGAAATTGGTGTTTCGACGAAGAAATGATGTTCGTACGCGATACAACAAGATACTGTATAGTCACGCAAAAAAAAACAACGTGCTAACGAGATTTAAACGCTTCAAAATGTTGCGCCATTCATAAATAATTTGGGAGTCTTGATGAGGTGGATCGACAATTATTTATGGCCAGCCAACGTTTAATCTTTCAGATTGCACTTTTAATAATATAATAAAATATAATATATAAATACTCGATGCTCCACTCGAATATCAATTATTTATGAATGGGCAAGAAAAAAAAAAATTTGTATACGCTTCTATATACCGCACAGATATATCTGAAGGATTATCGTTTTTGAATTCTTCTTTTTAGAAACGGACCAGGTTGGCTGAACGCAAGAGCCCCGTCAATTAGGATGACAAAAGCAATACGAGCATATAATACGAGCTAAAAGCTCTCACAAGGCAAAAAAAAAAAAAAGCTATTTATTTCTTTTTCTCTTCTAGTATTAAATGCACACATGCGTAATTCCCTCGTAAGAAAGTGCATATTCTTATTTTGTAACGGCAAAGAAACCGAGGATCGTGTTTGTAAAAAATTCTATTCTATATCGTTGGCATCGATGAATTATTTTTATCAAGCATAGCGTAAGTCTAATAAAAGAGATTATTTCAATCGTGTGATGTTTCGAGAGGAATGCAATCATGTTTCTCTCCATTTCTAAAAGTGATTTAAACAAATGTTACTTACGGATTACTTTAAAAAGAAATTCGAAAAAAAGGAACAATTATAAACGATGTGCAATTTAATTTATATTACGATTTAATCGAAACTCAAGATATTGTAACAAAGAAGATATTTATTTTATTTAAATGGGATGCCAAAGTTCGAAACTTAAGAAATAATGAATACGTGAATATTAAAATAGTTTTAAATCGTTGAGTTCAGAAGATGTTTTGCATTATTGATGAGATGGTAATGTGATTTGACTGCAATTCAAATTTTGTCTATACACAAGATGACTTATGTATGTATATCGTAGATTGAGTAAGCCACAAAGCACAACAACTTTTTCGTATGTGCATTTCAATTTCGTCACTCTACGTATACATGATATTTATAGAAAAATTTTACGAACGTTTCTGTTGAATCGTTTCTAGTGTAATTATTGTCGCGCTCATCTACGCATTTTTTACTATACTTCTTCGACCGACTGTCGCGCGAATCGCGCTTGACTAAAATATTATATGATATAAATATACTAGTCTTATTGAACTGTTAAAGAAAGTATCATATATATGTATGTTAGAATATGGAGATATATTTATTTTTAAGTTTTTAAATTATAAAATATTCGTTAAAAATTCTTATATTGTATATGTTATTGATAACCTTGCGCTTCGAAAAAAGCGTCCGCTCTCGAATCGATCAATCGTTCACGGATCTTTGCTGTGTTACAATTTCATAATCGTAACGCTGTGCGTTCGAATTTATAATTGAAAACGTTTATCTCGCGTGAATATATCGTTGTGATTTTACACAAGTTTACATGAAACCAAATGAATTTCATCGTTTCGAAATATTAAATGATGACACGTGTAATTCTCCAAAAAAATACGTATATTTAATACATCATAGATCCATATGGCGATTATGAAAAATATGTAGTACAAATGAAATACAATTGTATTAAAAAATCAAATAAACTTAGTTACAATTTAAGAATAAAATTGGTGCTATTATGATTTGGAAAGATTTAAATGAATTTAAATAGTTAGAATTGTCACGTGATAAGCAGTCAGCATAGAAACGGAAATTTGTGGCGCATGTCAGCCGCCATATTCGTTATACTCTCGCTTATACGAAATCAGAAGGCGCGCGCGGTAAATCGTGTTTTTGTAATACATTAATTTTAGTTTTAATTTGAGAAATGTCATTTAGTACTGGATTCGGAGGAACAACTTCGACACCTGCTCCTGCATTTAGCTTTGGTGTTACAGCTTCTACTACGGCGACACCAGTGAAACCGGGTAAGTTGTCTACTTTTAGGTTAAGTCACATTTCGCTTCTTCTCTTGTTATATATAAGTTACTTTTTCGAATATATTTTCAACAAATTTGCCATTCTGTGATTCTTATTGGGTCAAAATGTATTAAATGTTTTATATTTTTCGTAAAACTTATTATTGTAGATATATGCTAAATATCAATTTAAAAAACATTCCATTTTTCAATGTGCTGCCTCGTCACAATGCCTACACATATAAATATCTTGTTTTACATTACTATTTTATATGTTACGATTCTTTAAGGCTGCATTTTATTCGAAAAAAAATTATTGCAGATTTTTAGTTTCGCATAGAAGCACAGCTTGTTTTGTTTGTACTGCTTGAAATCTTATCTAGTAAAGGTTGATTCATTCCAGTACATCCTGGTTCACATTCCATATCTTCTTTTCCAAAGAAAGTACTCTTTCTTTTTGATTTAGTTATAATACATGCTGTGATACAACATAATAAGAATATTATCAATAGTGCAGTTAACAAAGCAATTAAAATCGATGAATGACCTGTAGGTTCTTTAGTAACTGGATGGTATGCTGGTTCTGTTACTGCTATTGCACGTGCAAATGGAGATGTTTTTTCAAAATGCACTAATTTAGTTATAATAGGAGGACTTGTATCCTCTAAATCATACATTTCACTTGGAATTTTACCCATTGTTGTTAACATAACTTCTGCTGTAACATCCTTTTATAATAATAAAACATGTTATAATTTATATTATAATATATACATATATAATAAAGATATATATGATGATATAAATAAAATAATAATAAAGTAATAAAATATATATCATATGTAATTCTTAAATATAAATTATAAAATTTAAAAAATTAAAAATACCCCAATTGCTACATCTGTTGTACCAAATTCATGTAACAATTCGGTAGACACATCTGAAGATTGATCATCATGACGAAGTACAACCTTCTTATTAGACATCGAAGCTAGTTTTATTAATTTATGAGCAAGTTGTCCATATTTTCCTTCCTGCTTGTTTAAAGAAATGAAATTTTTGCATATTTTGCATATATTTTATTCTGTTAATAACCTTACCTGATTTCCATTTAAGTATGACATGGTTTAAGATTTCGTTTTTTTATTATATTATTTATAATATCAAAAACTTTTTAATAATATGGAAAAATGTGGAAATTATAGGATATTTTTTATGTATTTGAATTATTTGCAATACGCGTTATTAAATTCTATAAATAAATAAAATGCAAATTATTATCGCGATCGTATGCAAGGCATTTCTATCAAATACATATTAGTTTTTCTATTTGAAGCAATTTCAAATCAATGAAAACAAAAATCAATTTTTGAAAATTATAAAACTTCACACTATACATTTATTATTTCGTAATGCGCTTATTTATCGCAAACGCATTGTTTAACGCATTGTATATATATATATATCTTTTAAATGTGTATATAAATAAATTTATATATACATATATATAAATAAATATATTAATAGTTTTTTCGTATATGAAATATAAATATCTTTTAATAATTGTTATTATCAATATAAAATTATCATGTTTTGTTTATTAAATTTATATTCCTCATTTGGAATTTAATATCTTAGCAGGATTTGGAACTTCATCTTTTGCATTTAATACACCATCAACCTCAGCACCCAGTCTGTTTGGTTCTTCTTCGACACCAGCAACAGGAGGATTTGGAAGTGGTGCTACTTTTGGATCACCAGCAGCCACTGGTTTTGGTAATACATCAACAAGTGGTTTTGCTTCTGCACCTACATTTGGTGCTACTTCTACCACTGCTTTTGGAACTACTCCAGTATTTGGTAGTACACCTGCTTCATCAGGCACTGCATTTGGAACTACTTCCACTTTTGGTACCACACCAGCCTCCAGTTCTGGCTTTGGTACATTTAGTGCCAATACAACATCTTCTTTAAGCTTTGGTGGTTTCAGTGCATTTGGAACTACAACAACTACATCAGCACCTTCCTTTTTTAAAGGATTTGGTACAAATACAGCTCCAACTTTTGGTACATCTACAGCTTTTGGTGCTTTTGGTACAAAACCAGCGACTACAACTGCATCTACTGGTTTTGGTGGTTTTGGAACAGGTGAATATTAATAATCAAATCATATTTTTGATTATCTTATATTTTTAATTATATATAACAAACTATTTATGCAGGCACAGGATTTACTGGTTTTGGATCTGGTTTATCGCAAACACAGCCCCAGTTTCAACAGCAACAACAACAACAACAAACTGCTAATACTTTATCCGAAGCATTATACAATGCTGTATTTAATTGTCAATTGTATAATGATGAACGTGACAATATTATTGCAAGATGGAATCTTATACAAGCTTTGTGGGGCACTGGAAAAGCTTACTATTACATGAATGCACCACCTATTGAACTTAATCAAGAAAATCCACTTTGTAGATTTAAAGCCATTGGATATAGTCGAATGCCTGAAGCTGATAATAATGATGGTCTTGTTGTACTTTGTTTTAACAAGAAGAAAAAGGATGTCAAAGAGGGAGAAGTACAATTGATCAGTTTTATGAATAATATTTTGGGAAATAAACCCAACTTAACGCTTACAATAGACAATATTAAATCAACTGGAGAAGATAAAAGTCAAGTGACCATTTTTGTCACTGAGAAAGGAATTACAGGAGCTCCAAGGAAGATTCCTGCTAATGAATTAGTTACATATTTATCACAACCAATGCAAAAGCAACAATTAATGCAAAATGGTGTAGAAGATATATTACCTTTAGTCAAATTAGATCCAGCACAACTTAAAGAATATTTAGATAATCCACCTTGTTCTATTGATTTACGATTATGGAAACAAGCTCAATTGGATAATCCTAATCCAGAACTTTATATACCTGTGCCAATGATTGGTTTTCAACAAGTCAAACACAGATTAAAATGTCAAGAAGAAGAAACAACAAGACATAGAAATTTTCTAGATATGGCAGCTGAAGAAATACAAAGATTACAAAGACAACATATGGCAATACAAGCTAGATTAAAAGAACATCGAAGAACATTATTAGAACTTCAACATAGAGTATTACAAGTATACAAATATATTTTCTTTAATGATTATTTTTTATTACATATGTATATTTTTATATATTCAAATATTTTTTAAGGTACTTGTACGCCAAGAAATTACACGTAAAGTTGGATTATCTTTACAACCTGAAGAAGAAGTTCTAACGCGTAGGTTCGAAGCCATGCATTCTCAAGTTAGCGCTCCAACTCAATTCAAAGGTAGAATTAGTGAAATGCTTTCTCAATTAAGAATGAGAAATCATATAGACACTCACAACCAAGAAAGGTATGCAATGGATCCTATAGCTCAGGATGATATAAAAACGGTATGTAAATATATAAGAAAAATGATAAAAAGTAATGAAAATAAAAATATACATAATCTATGTTTTCTTTTTTATTAGTATTTAACAATGGAGCAACATGGTATGGCACAACTTATAGCAACAATAAATTCTGATTTGGAAAGCTTGAAAATTATTAAAGATGGAATGTCTGAAATCCTAATGAGTCATAATATATCGTGAGAGTTATATTTAATATTACGAATTGTTTGTGTATTTTTATGAACGTAATTGGAGTGATAATTAATATTATTCCGACAACAAGTTTGCAAGAACTTAAATGGAACCTGCAATTACAAATAGAGGTTTTTTTATCTCTGTAAATTGACACTATATTTATTTTGAATTTATTTCTTAAATGCAAATATTAACTTTTCTTTTTATTAAGAATTATATCTATTCAAAAACGTTTTGTTTAAAAATAAAATTATTATGATAATTTTTTACGTATTAAATAATTAGCGTTAATAATGACCGTTAATAAAATCAGTTCGAAGAAAAGTTCTTAAAACAAGTTGTCGCGAGGTTGTATTATATTCTTCCATCAATGTTATTAAAATGCGTTTGTAATATTTCTTACATCGAAAGAAAAGTGAAATTTGTTACATGCTAAGAAAAAAAAAATAAACATTTTTTATATAAATAATATTTTTTATTGAATAGTTTAATGTTATTAAACACACTCTTTTCATTGCAGAAACGTTCATACTTTTCTTCATGAATACCTTATACATAATACATCTTTATATACATATGATACATAGATGTTGAATATAATATATTGGGTAATTTCTTTCAAACTCATTATGATACAGCTACGTTTTCAACCATAATATTTTTTGAAATTTCCATAAAATATGTAATATTTTACATCTTTTTTCTTCTATTTTGTTTGTTAAATTTAGGTTTAACAGTATATACAGGTTTCGACAATTGTTTTATTTTGAATTGATCGAATTACCCGTAAACTTATAACTCAGATTTTTTAATTATTAACGAATTAAGATTGAGCAAATCTTATTCGATATCAAACTTGTTTCTGCTTTATAAGATAGACATTAATGTAATACAATATATATTTGGCTTCACAGTCTAACAAAAACGGACCAACTTTTTTTCATCTTTTCCGGTACGTATCAATCCTTATCTTCCTTGATTTTTATTAAAGAAATTTCTCTAGTGATCAGTGAATTGAATGTACTTTACATATACATATATATTTATAAAAAAAAAAAAATATTAGTTCCAAAAAAAAAAACATTTCATGCATTCTTGCATAATTTTCAAAAATGACATAAAATTAGGAAAACGAAACTACCGGTTATAACTTAAAATAGAAATTCAAATTTAACATTCTAGGTCGTCCTAAATCTATGTAAATATTGAAAAATGTTATTAATTGAAAATAACATTTTCTAATATTAGGAAGCATTAAGAAAATATTCAAACATTAGGACGGCCTCGAAAGCCGAATATTATAGTTATAATCGGTAGTTTAAAACAAATTTTTTTTTCAAAACTTAAAATGTATATCGATTTGTAAAAAAAAACGTAGATCTGTAGAATTTTGAGTGTCTTTCTTATAGATAGCTTTCTTTTTTTTGAAAAGCTAACTTCCATGTGATTTAAAATTCTCTTTATTTATTAATCGTTAAATCTAATGGAAGATCCTGCTCCATTTCAACAACATTCTCATTCTTAACTCGAAGATCTTGTCCGCAGGTATTGTTCGTATCCACGATGTTACCCCACATATTCTGCAATCCGTACTGCAAATCTACCGTGCCTAACAGGTGTCTAAATAAAGGATTCTGCGTTTTAAGAATCAAATCTGAAAGGATCTTTGTTTTTTCCAAAATGTTATCGTTATTATGTACGCAACATTTATGACGACAACAACAATCGGTGGTATCTTTACAAATTTCTTCCTTGATCGGCATTTGCTCGACTTCCATCTTAAGATCTTCTGCTCGTTTTATCACAGAATGTCTCACAGGATCACTAATCCCAATATTTTCCTTTTTACATGGTGTGCTGTTAATGATCGACTCTATATTTCTGTAATCAACAGAGCTAATTTTGCTGGGACATTCAACGGATTCTTCGATCTTAATAGGTGTCGACTGTGTTCCGATGCGGGGCAACGTATCAGGAACGTGATGCGGACTGGTCTGAGGCGATTGAATCGATCGTGGTGGGCTTCCTTTAATGATCGTATTATTAGAAACATACATAGGATTCACTTGAATTCTTTCCGGTATTATATAACTGTCGTCATAGATCCTCGGATAAATTTTCACTTCCTGTTCGTACGTTTTTGTAGGTGTTATCTGTTCCGGTTCTTTACGTTGGTCGTGAAGATTATACATGTTATTCCACTCGACAAAATTCCTCTGCTCTTCAAAACTATTGCTAGCTTTCGGACTCGAACTTGACATGCTGCTTTCGATGCTACTGTCCTTTTTATCAGACGATTCAGAGTGAGTACTACTACTTTGCTTTTCTGGTGAAACGGTATCGAACCTTGTCTTTTCCTGAGAATTATTCTCCTCGAAACTCTTCTCTTGCATTTTATCATTGTTGTTTACGTAGTGTCTATATGTTTTTACATGCTTGCGCAAAGATGAGGGATCAGTGTACCTCTTCGGGCAACCGGGAACCTTACAACAGTAAGGCTTGTCCACGGCGTGAGTTCTGGTATGCTTAAATCTGTCCGAGGAATTCGAGTAGGCCTTATTACAACCTTCGACAGGACAGACATAAGGGCGTTCACCTGTATGGGAACGAGCGTGAATTTTCAGATTCTCCGCTCTGCTGAAACTTTTATCACATTGAAAGCAATGATGCGGCTTCTCATTCGTGTGCGTTCGGACATGGACCAGCATCTTATACCTAGAAAAGGAAAAATGCGATGAAGTAAGGATTGAAATTCAGTCGATTTGAAATCATGCAAAATGAAAAACTCTTTACCTAGCATTAAACCCACGTTCACCTCTGGCACATCCTTCCCAGCCACAATAGAAGAGTCCACGTGGTCCTGGCGCAGCATGCAATCGTGCAACATGTCCTGCCAGCTGTTCCAAGGACGTGAACCAACGACCACAATTCTGCCATCTGCAAATTGGAACGGAATGTGTTAGTCTTTAATCTTAGTAGTGTGATTTCAATTTATCTCACATGATCATTTCCAAGCATCGGAAGCATAAGTATACGTTTCATGTACATGAGAATACGCAGTCGTGAAACGTTTAAGGATATTGATCTTTGATCGCTCGGTTGTTTCTAGCAATCGACCCGTTTATAAGATAATTATTGTTTAAGGCCAATATCTCGAATCTTCGAGTTCTTCCCGTCAATCAATCTATTTATATTACTTATTTTTCCAGTCACTCATATACCGAGAAATTCTAAATATATCCAACACGCGCAAGAAGAATCACTTTGTGCATTTTGATCATTTGATTGATTGAAACCCTAGTGTATCTTTCATTCCTCGAAGAGAAACGTATAAATCTTTAAGAAATTTCATTCGATTCGAAACTTATACGTATTCTTCCCTTTTTCAAGGTTAGAAGAAACAAGTAGCATGCCATCACGTGTACCAGAGTCGACGTATAGAAACGTAATCGGAGTGGAATGGCATTCAGTTGAAATATCGACGCATGATTTACGTCAAGAATGTCCGCCAACCGACCAATTGATACCAATTCCGTCCGTTGTGCAATTGGCGTCGCTTGACATCACTTTATTTAGACGCATGCGCTATTTATCACGCTAAACGTCGTATTCTGTGAACGGCCATGTTGTGTAAAAGGTTGCGGATCAAGGTAATGATGTTCACCATCTAATTCCCCCGGAACTGTATACAATTATTCTTTTTTTATTTCATTGCTGTATATTCATTGCTGTTATATTCATTGCTGTTTAATAATCTCAGCAACTATATGAAAGGAAGAATTCGTCACTTATCAAATTTCAGAAAAAATGGAGGATTTGTCACATGACGAATATCGTGATTCAACGATGACAAAAATAACGTGTGTGATTACGATAATGAAACAGACATTCCCGAATTCACGAAGTTACCACATGCAAAATGAATGTAATGAATTATTGGACCATGATAAACGATCACATCTAAACCCAAAATCTCGTCGAAATATATCGTGAACGAAATTTACAAATACGATATTGCTGAGTAATCAGAAATCTTTATTTCGGGGTTATCGAAATCTGACATTTTCTTTGAAACAGTAAACACTTAGATTTGTCAAAGTCTCGATTCTAGACCTTTAAAAATGACCTAGTGTTTTTATAGTATTTATTATGTATTATATATATTATATAACATAATGTAACATAAATTCTTCAAATCTTTAAACTCTCAATCTTCGTTCTTTTGTTAGTCCTCATTGTCAAAGGTAAGAATAAAACGAAATTAGAATTTTATGTCCTTAACAATTATATATCGCTGTGCTTATAATAAATAAATATTATATTTATTTTTATTTCTAATCTTTATTTTTTTCTTTTTTTTCTCTTGCAAATTTCTCTTGAGGAAAATTGAATTGAACTATAAATAATATAAGAAAAATTACGAATTTTTTTGACGTTTCCTTAAAAACACTCGTGGTACATCTTAATTGGAAATTTCTCTGAAACAAGAAGAAACAAGAAAAAGAAAAAGTAACATGGAAAGAAATGAATTCTTTGATATTCCATTGAATATAGGAAATTGATTAGAACCAGAATGACGCGTATGTGTGCCATAGATAAATTAGTGTCACTTAAAGAGAAGCGCGCATAAACTACGCGAGATTTGCATGAAAACTCATTCTTGATTCAAATAATTCAAATAAAAAACACAAAAATAAAACAAAAATGGAAAAAAAGAAAATCAGTCAACTGAACGAATCAATTGTAGAAAGAGATAGAAATAAGTAAGTACTTTGATATTTAGTTTCTTGTTTATTGATAACGAGATGCAGAACCGGAGATAAATATTCGTTTCAGATTTCGTAGAGGAAAGGAGAGGACAAAGAAACAAATCCATGCTCAATTTAGATAACATCTCGTTATTACGTATTTGCAAACTATTTTTCAATGCAAATAAATATTCTCGAAGGTATTAGCAAAATATCTTTACGATTCTATATTTGAATTCGAAGCTTTCGAGATTTTTTTCGGATAATCTTAATAAAACTCTTATTATCTCAACTATTAGAATTCTAAGTGAAATAATAAATGAACATATATTTCGCAATGATTAGAGTAAATAGATTCTTTAATGAATATGATAATTTAAAAATTTTTAGATAATTTAAAAATATTTAACATTAATTGATTGTCCATCTAATAGTAAAGACATAAGAAGGATCATAACTTAATTTACTCTATTTTTTATGAAATTTTACACAGAATTTTTTTTTGTTAGAAACTGAACATCTTTTCCTACATTGTATTTGAATAATTTTTTATGTCCTTGACAAAATATTACAAAATTGCTCTGAATTATTCTTTGGTATATAAGATATGAATTACTTATATCAATTCATATTTTATAAACAAATATTATGCATATAAGTTCAGCGATATTTAAATGAAATTATTCAATCATGTCTTAGTATATTATAATTTTAAATATTTCAACTACACTTACATTGCTTTATTCTATAAAAATTCATTAGAAATCTTATGACCTCGTTTGGATCTTTCTTTGATTTTCAGATCTCTAAAGCTTAAAGAAAACAGTGATATAGTTTACCTGCACTTTAGTTGGGCATTCTCTCCCCGTCGAATAGAGCCGAGTTCCAAACTGGAGTTGGAGGCGTCTGAATCGCTGTGCACTGGGCTCGGTGGGCCACCGTTCGTCAAACCATCAGGCGACACTCCCAAACCGGGCAACGCGGTCGATGGGGAAGTTCCGAGTTCTTCCTCGACCGGCATGCTTCGCGGCCAAACCGGAAGGTCTAGCGGTGCTTGCTGATGCAGGCTGAGGCTCCCGTAGTAGTTGATGTTTGGGCTAGTCGGGTAACCGGAAATCGGGCTGTAAAAACCCGGTATCGCTCCTAGCAACGTGCCAGGATAACGAACGGAGCCGTACGCACCAACGTGGCTTGGCATTCTACCCGGGACGTAAACGATCATTTTTATTCTCTTTTTTTTTTTTTTTTTTATATATATATATTTTCTTTTTAATCGAATTCGACCAGAAACGTGCAAACTTGCCCTTTATAAAAATTTTTAGACTTTCAATTCAAAGAGAATTTTGTGAATGTATGGTATCGATTCGTGCTCACTTTGGTATGAAAAATATGATTTACGAATGGATTTGGAAGGTTGACGATAGGTTGACAATATATTTTCGTTTATTTAAAATCAATTTAATCTTGCATTCCATCGGCTGCTATATATCTATCTGATCGGTTCGTATCACCTCTTTATTTTAGATTATAAATTCTTCTTTCGCGATTTTGTCGCGTTTTCGAAAGTGTTTTCGAAAACGGCGGACGTCTCCTCGTTTCCTCAGACCGTATCGGGGGTAGGAAACGATGGACGCATCGGTGAAAATCACGAACAAGACTTTCCAGGTCTTGCCGGCCCCTTTCTTTCTCTGTGTTCGATCCCTCTATCCGGACTATCCGTTCCCAATAAGTCGAACACGGCACAGTACTCTCACATATACACTCTCGCCGTAGCGCACACCCTTTTACCACACTTAGTCCGAGTCCGTATCGTCAGATGTACTTGAACCGATTCGACTTGAGTATACGGTAGCTCAGGAATTGTTTGCTGTACTCGATCGAGAACATAACTAGGCTGGCCCGCAACAGATTCATCAAACGTGGGTACTCTTTCTTCACGGTGGCCGTCGTCTTTCTAGAACGATATTTCAAATCCGATCCGCAATTCCGATCGAGCTTCGTGGCGCGTGGAAAAACGCAGAAAATGTTGAAAGTTGGGGAGAGCGTTCGGTTTACTAGCCGACGCTAGAACACCGTCGCCTTCATCTTTTCAGTTTTCCTTTCTATTATCCCTCTGTTTTGATCCGTGTATAAATTGTAACTCTAAAAGCTCTTAGCTTTCCTTATTCTTATCTTGGAGCGTGATGCGCCTATGATCGGAGTTGTGTAGGGATGATGATGATGAATCGCGTACAAACGACGTATAAGTCAAGACGTATATCGATGATACTCGAAAAAGAAGACGGAGAGAGAGAGAAAAAAATGGAAGACACGATAGAAAATATGTATTAAGAAGAAAAGACCGCGACGAATATCGAACTAATGTCAACGACGAACGGACAGCTTTATATATAGCCGCGCTATCGTTGTTGATAACGCCCCATACCCCTCTTTCCTCTCACACTAATACACCAACGATGATAACAGACGACAGTAATCTTCTCGCTCCTTGTAAACGTCTCCGCATATGGATACGTCAGTGGATTCGATTCGAATGAGCTTGAAGAGACCTACCGATCTTTTCAAAAATGAAGAATTATAGAAATGGAAAGTGGAACAAGTTTGACAATAATTGTTTTAATTATTGTAATTTGTTTGGTAATTATAGGTAGATTAATAATCGTTTATCGTTAATCAATTGCTTGGGATATATTGTGAAAGGTAATAATTATTTAAAGAAATATGTAATAGAAAAACTTGTAATGCAAGGACATTAAGTTAAGCAATTTCTTTTACTTCTTTATTTGATTTTTTTTTAATTGTAAAAGTATACAATTCTATATAAAAAATTGTTATAAAATTATTAAACTTGATGCTGAATATCATTATGATCACTTTCAAAGTTGTCTTTGGAATCTTGAAAAGCTAAATCATCAATATTAGTGCCTTGTTTTGTTTCAAAACAATTTTGAAAATACTTTTGTAGAATGGGTTTTAAAGCTGCAAAAATACTTTTAAAAATATTTTGTATTTTTTTTAAAATCACAGTTACTCTTGATTAATATCATTAAAATGAAAATTATTTTTTCCAAAAGAATTTTGAACTAGTAAAAAAAAATAATTGTGTTACAATATTCATTATAATTTTTTTTTATATCGTTACATATTTATAACCTATAACTACAAGTATATAGTACTATAATAAATTTGCAAATTTTATTGTCAGATATCGTACACATTAATTTCTATTAGAAAATTAATTATAATTAATTATTATAAAATAATAAATTAATTCTATTAAGACAAATTAATTCTATTAAGTTTTGAAATATAACCGAATAGTATTATAATATTCGTAAAAAGTAGTCTTTGATACGTTTAGTTCAAATGGTCAATTTTGTTTATATTACATTAGTTCAAAGGGCAATCATATAAAAATTCAGAAGATATATATTCAGTTAATATATTCGTTACGTCGTAGTTTTTTATTTTTCTATTGTATACATACATGAAATTTTTATATTTAACAAAAATACTTCTATAACATAAATTTATAATAATTACCAACTTAATCTTCTTATTCATATATTTTAAAATTACATAAATTTTCACGATATATCATAATTTTAAAAAAAAATTATTATCTATTTAAAATATCATCAATATATTTTAATATTTTTTATAATTTTTCTATTTAAAAAAATCACTAAACAAGAAGGCATCTATAATATTAATAAAAAATCAACGCTTCAATCTAGCTAATATTATAGAGACAATTAATAATTTTTAATTGTTACATTGATCGATTATTCACATATTTTAAATATTACATAGTTTTTTATTTGTTAAAATTATAATAAAAATATTCTCGCGATACGTTGGTTGAGAACCACTGCTGTAATCTATATTTAAAACGTAATAGTTTTGAATATATAAGAAATTGGACAAAATATTTTTCATATATCATTAAATATTATTTAATACATAGTAGAAAAAAAATTATATTATTTCTATTTTAAAACAAAAATAAAATTTTTTTTTATTTTAAATAAATCAAAAATATATGTCCACTTATATATCACATCGATAAAAAAGTATATAATATATTCTTTGATGTCATAAAATTTTAGTAATTCTAGTTTTGTATATAATTTTTACATATTATCAGATAAAAAATTAAAAATCGTTACTGTATAAGAAAATTGACGAAAGAAATCGTCAATCTTCTCGAATTTCCTACCATCAATATCTCAACATCGATACGACGCATTAGCTCGATTATTCAAGCCACGCCAGGCGCCACGTCGAGTTGCCAGTAGCGACTTCTGAATGCATCTATAGCCGATGGAAACAAAAATCGAGAAGGGTCCTTTTGCCCATGATCCACCCGAAGAAAAAGAACAATAAAGAGGTCACGATCCCGACAGGTACGAAACGAATAGGTATCCCTTTTGGCCGGGTGCCATGACACGTCGAATTTAGGAACACAGCTATTCCTGTGTTGATCCTTTTTTTAAATCCCCCCTGCGACGGACATTCCCTCGCTAAGCCGAGGAGAACAAAGTCCTACATATCTTCGAGAAGTAGGCGCATGTTATCGCCACTTGCATTAACGCGTTGGCGCGAATGGACGCTTGCAAGCTGAGTCAACAGACTACACGACTTGACTAATTCTTTTCCACAAGGTAAAATTTCAGCGTAGTCAGGAACACGCGCTCACACCGTGGGTGGGCGCCCTCTCGCGTTCGTGTTTCGAAATTTCGTTGAATTTGAAATTCTAGTGATTTTTGATCGAAAAAATGTGATATATTCGGAATCGTAATAACCATCGTCAATAAATTAATCAAGATTTGATAATTGATCGATAATTGTTTATTTGGTTCTTATCTTGAAAAGAAATTAGTGAAATTAACATTAGGTAAATTGATTATCTAAGAAGAATCGGTTGAACGCTATGTGTTAATGCCCATTGAAAAATATGCAGAAGAAAATCATATAAAATATGATATAGAATGAAAGATATTGAAGAAAAAGAATTTCTCAAGAGCAGATCCTATCGAGGAACAAATAATCAAAATCCTCTCCATCGTTTTCGTAAATACAGTGAGGTATGCTATTGTTAGGTTAGGTTTATGACGTCAAGTGTTGGACTATCTTAACGAAGGAAAAATTTCGAGTTACGCAAGTGAATGGAAACCATCAATCGTGATAATTGCTCTGATGATTTGCGATACAGAAAATAGATAACGAAAAAATAATTGCAAATAATCATAATTCGATGCACTTATCCAAAAATCGAATCTCTCTTGGATACAATTAGACATTCAAAATTTGAATAGTTTAAATTTCATTTCGCTCGTGAATTGTCCTTGAATTCCTTGTATTTCTATAGCATTTGATCATTATAAAACATTTTTGCGTGCAACTGAAGAGATCAACGAGCTGTCAATAATCATCACGCGTTCTATCTTCGCTCAAATTGTCGTGTCTGGCAGATGCATGTAGTTTCTTTAAATTACGTTCATTAATTGCAATTCCGACTATCTTTGAACATATATAAGTATATATGCGTAAATATATATTTTCCGTGTAAATTTGAGCAAAAATAATGATTTTTAATTTGTAATAAAAATTATATAATTATGAAAATCATTTAATTATTATTTTTGCTTTTAAATAAAGGAATAAACAAGAATTACTAGGGACCGTTTTCTCTCTCAGGAAAAAGAGGTATTTCTTCTGGTCATAGAGCAGATGTACACCAACCAACCGTGAACATTACGATAAATGGTCTATTCTTTGCGAAATGAAAAATCAAACGGGACTTATTCCCCAGGCTCACGACCTTTTGCTGAACAAAACTAAGAAAATAGAGAAGATTTGTGATCTTTTGAAAGAAGATGAATATTGTGTTCCATGAAAAACTTTTCATATAATTTTCTTTGAAAATAATTTTTTGATTAATTTCAATTTTTTTTTATATTTCCAAGATTGATGCATATGTATTTCCTAATCAAAAATCAAAAGATTTTCCACAGTAATTATCAACTCAAGATTATTGACGTTTCCACATCGGATAGTAATCTAATCTTGAATCGTAGGTCAGAATTTGTTGTTTTTCATACGTGTTAATAAACGTGTCAAGATCCACCTTCAAGATCCACCTATTATTATCAAAGCCAGTGTTTCTCAATTATTTTCCCGGTTTTTCCATTAGGTAATCTATAATCTATATTTTTTTCATTTTAATGTGCAATATATCAGAGAATTGATTTAATTTCATTGAATTCTTGCACAATATCAATGAATTAACACTATAAGAAAAAAATTATGGATTAGTTTTTCATTATTTTACAATTTTAAATTAAACAGAATAATTATACTTATAATTTGTCAAATTTATTTGTAAAATAAACTTCATGTTACTTCTTTCATATTAAAATGATAAAAGATGGTCCCCTCGTAATATTAACCATTAAGAGATATAAATATTGACGATGTTTATATATTATGCCATTCGGATGTTATTATTTTGTATCATTATCGATATCGCCGATACAACCATTCGTAATGAAAAAATTGTATGTTTTTTCTTTAATGGCCTTTACTCGCATTGAGTATAAACATAAATAGAAATAGCAGATACTAAATCCAAACAAAACAGTCGGTGTTTAAGTGCATCACTCAATGAATTTTCAAATCTAATTTTCTCCAAAAAAATAGAATCTTGTATTCTACATTTATTTACAAAATTAAAAATTATCATTATTTTTGATTGCATAAATTGTTGAATCTTAAATTTTATATTTTGAGTTCACAGACTTTCTTATCTTATGACATCAATCAAATTTTAACTTAATCACACTCCTATATGAAAATATATGAAGAATATAAATCAAGAATCAACGTGTTTTCCTTTTTTCAAGAATCACATGATCGTTTCGTTTCATGAATTATTCCCGTTTAACCTCTCTTATGACGCAAGAAGCCATATTGTACGCGTACATGATGGAAACGATTCTCGAGGAGAGATTAAGGAACGATCAAAGAAACATTAGAGGATTGGCATAATAAGGAGACAAAGAATGGTTCACGATATCCTGGTGGCGACACAACAGATGCCAGACGGAAGATAGACGTTGGAGAGAAAAAAAAAAGGAAGAAAAAAAAAAATTAAGGATTTCCCGGGGAACACAGGCTGCTATTGTCTCCTGATCTTAACTCGAAAATGATCGGTACCTGATCCCAACTTTCAACCAATCATATCGTCAAGATCTTTCTTTGGTTATTCAGTCGATGTTTTAAATATGTTGCTTTTCATTTTTTTCCACGCGACTTTGAACGAAATTTTAAATATTCACTAAAACAGAAATATAAAAATATTTATAATAATAAGTTAATTTTAATTTTATAGGAAAAGGATAATGAAAAAGAGATATACATACAATTGATTTTGCAGTTATCTTCAAAATTATATTTTATTCTTTGTTTTATATTCAAATTAAATTATTCTTAAGAAAGAAAAACAAGGAATATACATTAAAAGTAATAAAATAAGAAATCGAGAAAATCATATCGTTATTTTGATATTTCAGGAGGTATATAGAAGCATACAAATTTATAAAAAGTTGCATTCTCTCCATTTCGAAGATCAAGCTAAAAAATTCACAAGAACGATTAGATTAATCTGTGCAACCGTGATTCCATGAAACACCCCCAGCGGCTCTACTCGAGGATATTAACGATAATACGGTACCAACTACTCTCTCTCTCTCTTCCTCTCTCTTCCCCCTTCCATCCACTGAATTCCCCATCCTCCTTCTCGCATGACACCCCACGGACCGAACTGCCGGCGTCGGCACGCTTTGATCTCAAAGAACGCGGCGAACAGGTAGAAGAGACCGAGAAAAGGATGGAGAAAGGATGAAAAGGTTGGAGAAGAAAGACGGACGGTCAAAGACGAAGATTCCACGAGGACCAATGAGACCCCGAACCCGACTCTAAACTCGAGAAAATATGTTCCGAGTTTTTAGATTGAGATCCGCCGGAGATAGCCCTTTCCCTTGATCCTTCCACACACACACCCTCTCTCTCTCTCTCTCTATCTATCTGCCTATTTCTCTCTCTGTTTCAAGCTCATCTGGTCCTTGTCGCGCGGCTTACATGGAACGCCGACAAGAGATACCTCTACCCTTTGGCCCCACCGAGGATCTTCGATCTTTCATTTAGATTTGATTTTGGTATTCCACCAGCGAAGCATCTTCGGCTTCAGAGGAAATTTCCGAGATCCCACTCGAATAAATAATTTTCACCTATTAATTTATATAATATTTAGTAAAAAAATGTACATGTTTTTTCTATTTTAACAAATTTAGAAATTATTGTAAGAAAGGATTAATTTAGAAGCATTCAACCAGCATTGATATTCGAATATTTAAATGATTAATTATGCAAGACCAGAATGAGTTAAGTATTCGAACTAATACAACAAATTTTCTTCTTTCAGGTCGTTTAACCAATTACGTAATTTGTCTTCCAAGCAATTCAGATATTCGACATTCCAAGGAATTAATCACTAAGGTAAGAAAGAATTATTTTCCACGCTCCCTTAAAAATTCAATTCCCAAACGGATCAAAGATCCATCTAACCTCTTTGTTAATTTATGGGAGGGTGACGAGCAGAAGGAGACGAGCCTCCAAGTTCACGGACCTCCGAGCAAGAATTTACACGGCACCCGTGTGCGTTTGCGGCGTTCCGACTTTGCGCCGAGGCAATGAAACACGGCATATATAGAACGCGTGGCACTTTGCGTGTGGCTGCCACTACAGAAATACCCTGTGAACGGAGCAGGGTGCAGGGTATCGGTCTCTCGCGAGGACCGAGTATAGGGTCTTCGCAGTCGGCCTTCGCAGCGGGGGTTGAAATTCCCTGGTGGCTCGCCTCGCGGTACCGCGTCGTCTAACGTAGACGTCCTCGGCGCACATTTTTATTCGATCGCGCTGTTGGGGGTTTACCAGTCGGCCGTGGTTCTGCTCTTTTTTTTTTTTCCATCGATACCCGCGCGAGCCTCGAGTGCCGTGAGAGAGGAAGAGTGCCGTGGCCTCTTGTCTTCTCTGCGAAAACCCACGTGAATTCCGTGAAACCCCCGCGGTTACCTTCGATGACCCTCGAGAGCCGCTTCGATCCCCCCTCCCCCCCGTTCGATCGATCTACCAACAAACTTTTGCACGTAAGTGTTTCCTAGCCGATCCTTTCCCACAATTCTCACGAAAGGAATGACCAATCTCTCCCCGTCCAGTCGAAACCAGTCGACAACCTTTGTCTCACGGGGGAGAAGAGAGCTTGGACCACCTAATTCGAGTGCAACCACCGGATCCGTCTACTTATTAAGCAAACTGGAACAACCCATCGTCTGAATGGCGAAAGAACCCTCTTTCTCTAACACCGGATTATTCCTCCGAGCTTTTCTCAAACGCAAGGGGGAGGGCGTTCCCGGCGTCTCGGTCAGGTAGTCGAACCAATTAGAATAATTGTCGTCCCTCGAACGATCTGGAGGATCGCGTCACTCGCACGGAATCCTCGAAATCGAATGGTAGTTGAGTGAGTGGTGTGGAGGGGGCCGCGGTGTGGTGACCTTGCGGGGTAACACGAGAGCGGCGACGAGGACGCCGCTGGGGATGAACGACGTATCCTTCGGTGATTTATCACGTTTCAGGATGGAATATTAATATCGGTATGGCGTGCGCCTCCGGTCCTTTTCCAGGCATCACGATCGTCCACGGCCGCGCACGACGAGCGTAGCGTGTACGTGTGTGTGCACACACACGTCTCTCTGGATCACGATGCACGCGCGCGCGCGCGCGCGCGCGCACACATATAAACCCATAGGTATTACGAACGGGACAGAGGATAGCTACCGGTCACAGCAGGAGAGCACGCCGGGGGTCCTCTACCTCTCCGCCGACTTGAACCTCGCTACCGAGAAAGAAGCGAACTTTCGTTTTATCTTCTCTTTTCTTTTTCCTCCCAGCCTCGCCGGCCTCTTCCTCCTCCGCGGTTTATCCTTTGTTCATCTTCTTCCATTGCGGCTTCTTCCTCGTCTCGCTTCGTGTTTCTTCGGCTCCCTTCGCGGCGACGTGACGGCGCTACTGTCTGCTGATTCGTCGAGCCCGCGCGGTCACGTGACCACTTTATAAAGAACGCGGCACCGCTCACCGCTTCACTTGCCCGCTGCGCTTCCTTTCGCGAGGCTCCTCTGTATCGTTTTCTTCTATCGTTTGTACTCGATGTTGTTTGATATTGCATCGATTATCAAACGTTATTGGATTGTCCATCGAGATATGCCAATTCTTCATGTTTTTAAAATAATTTTGTTTCAACTTTTTTTTTAAATAATCAATTTAATCGATCTTTCTATAGGAATAGTACAAATTTTATTTTGAAAAATTGAAAAAACTGAAGAAATAATTAATAAGCACAGATCTCTTTGGGCTTGAAAAATACAAAACAATTGGTAACATTGGTAACAAGGAAAAAATTTTCCTTTTAAATTTTCATGAATTAATTGATGTTGTAGTAGTCTGTATAGTATATTGGTAGTCTGATCAGATTCGAGCAATTAGTATACTCCTTTCACATCCAAGCAAATGCCAGACAAAGATTTGAATCATTATAAATGATTAACGATTAAAGACATGTTATTCATTTCTGTATTCGTTACATTTTATTCTTAATTTTTAGAAGATTTATTGAAGGAATGATACAAGAGAAATTTTCCAATTGTAAATTGTTTGAAGATCATTCAACCATATAAGAATTATCAAGAATTATCAATTATTATCAATGTTTTTATCTAACAATTTCATGTTTTCGAGTTCTGCCACCCAGCGAAGAGGAATCGTAAAAGCAACAACGTGATTGCGCCGTATCTTATCGCTTTCTCTAAATTCAGCAAAGATTACCACCACGTAATTGCGTCGATTGAAAGATAAGAGAACTTTATTTTTTTCAAAACGATATTTTTTTCTGTTGACTTATGATGATGGAATACGTGATAACAAGTTGAGTAAAGCTCCGTTGGATTCCACTCAATACCTGATGCAAACATCGTTATGCAGTGGACATGAATCCGTGAGAAAAACAAATTATTTAAGTATGTGCAGAAGTTTTAGTATAATTATTTTTAAATTCAAAATCTTTTAAAGCTTTTCACTATTAATGCAATCTTAAAAAAACAAATAGAGAGCAAAACGATTGATAAAAAAAATTTTACATATTCCAACAAATAAAAAATAAAATGTCATCAATTTTTTTTATTTTTGATAAGTTGTCTTCTATGCTACTCTTGTTGACTCTTTTTTAAAAATAATTTTGAATTGCTCAACAAATTATCTTTTCAAACTCTTTTCGAAAATTAGAGATTAATAAATTTGGAAATATTAAAATTCCATCGCACACGAAAGAGAGAATTGCAATTAAACGATTATGAATAATTTGGGCAATAAAATTTGGAAGAAAAATCATAAGCTTGTCGAGAATTCGACAAGTCATTCTGGTACACAATAACGCTAAATTGCAAGTTGCTTCAATTATGTACATAATTCAGCAAACTTGAGCTCGGAAGTTCTTAACACCGTAAACGGTGTTAGTATCAACAACTTATCATATATTCAAACTGATAAAATATTTATTAACCATTCACATATAACACATATAACATATATATATGATATGATGAAAGTGATATAATTTTCTTACTTTTAAAGCAGTCATTTTTTCATTTTATTTTTTATTTCATATTTCAATTTAAACATTCAATCAAATTTTCAATAGAATTTTCCCAATTATTATTCTTTCCTATGTTGCAAAATTCTCGATTGAATATATTTTTATCACAAACTGACAATCGTTTCGTTTCTCTAATAGACCCTTTTGATTTTATATCAATAATAAAAAACACTTTTAAAGATCCACACACAAATTCAAGAGCCTCTTCTTGAACCGCATCTTCTGAAACTAACTTTCTGATTAGTCACTGGGGCTGACCTTTGCTGGAGCAAGTTTTTACGGTGGAACGAGTCCTTCAACCGTAAATCATCGTTCTTCACACAATAATGTAAATAGAATCGATCCAATTCGATCAGATTCGTTGAACTTTAACTTCAATTTCTTCTTAGCCAGATAAGAAGATGGACGCGAGAAAGCTTTCAAACGTTATGCTTTAATTCTTTTTTATCGCGCACACTCCATTTGAACTTCTCAGAAATCTCGTTGACCTTTCCAGATCTCAGGTTATTACGAGAGATCGCGAAGAAATTGTGGGTGACGTTCAACTATCTCGACCCTTTATAGACGTTCTCACGCGCGATGCCGCGCCGATTTTTCGTTAAATATCGCGCGTGAACAATAATTAGTCAGCTCTTCTCAACCTCATAGCTTCGAGAATATTTTTGAATTCTCTGTGGAGAGCAATGATCAACTTTCCTCGATTGTGAAAATAGATTTGAAAATTTCCTCCTCCATTTCTCGTGAATTGGCATTAGATTAGATTATAAATTTTCTTTATGATTACAGGAAGTGAAAATGGATAAATACTCTCGAATATTTTGTTTGGATATTAAAAGAGTTTTAAAAACTTTTTATTAATGGAAAATAGGGAGTTTTATTCTCAATTCTGATTGATCGAAAGACTTGGAGCTTTGTTGTCAAGATTGCAAAAATATCACGATGCTATACGTGACGAATATAGATCGATTCGACGCACGATCGGAATGTGTCACGATCAATAAACTCAATTAAGAGGAGGCGAAGAAGATCGATGCCTCCAAGTCACGTGGAGAGCACAAGTATCGAGAGGTAGAATTCGAAGAGCGATGTATCATAGACTTTATGTTTGCTTAAAAATTGGCAAAAATCGAAAGATATTTCGTACGATAAGGAATCTGACAGAGATTTTTCGATTGTTTGAAAATTAATTCCACGAGCCATTCTCTAAATTGAATATTATCATTTTTCATTCAACAGATACACACAGATAAGAGATATCTTTATTTCCGTCACATTGTCGCCTCACTCTGCCTCCATCTAGCTTCATCCAACGAAAACTTCCAACTTAATAAATAATCCTCGTTCAAAACTTCTCTCTTATCTATTATATTTACACAATTTGCCCTCCAGAATTAATTTTTCCCAAAAATATCTCACGAACGTCAATCATCCTCCACATTCAATATATATATATCAATATAAAAAAAATTAAATTTTCTTCGTAATTAAATTTCTTTCTCTCTCGTTACGCAACAAGGAAAGATGCTTCGCGCGCAACATAGAGGGCTCCACCGTCCACAAGAAGAAGAAGAAGAAGAATAAGAAGAAGCCCCCGCGGCGGGAGGTTTTAATCTTCAATTCCGAAAATCAACGTAATGTATTCCTCCCCTCGGCCTGTTCCCGACTTAGAACAGGAGGGGGAAGCAGAGGAGGGGGGACGAGCGCAACCTGTAATTTCAACGCGAGCGGACTAAGTCGTCTGGTAATATGGGAACCCAGAGCTGGTATAACGGCTCATTTCCATAATTCGTTCTTTAAGCATCATTTTTAATAGGCCCCTGGCGCCGAGCCGAGAAGGCTTTCACTTCTCCCTCCAGCCGTGTCTCCCCCTCCTCTCCGCAAACCACAGATTCGTCGGCCGCTAAAGACCCCCACGGTGACTTCCTTCACTTCAATTTCCGTCGCCCTTTATTCCCGTTGACCTCGATGACATCTTCATTCCCTGCTTGTTTCGCAGGCACCGCACCTTCACTAGGAAGTAGTAAAAGATTCTCTGGCGTCGTAACGATGCGATCGGTTAACGGTGCCTCGCCGACGATACGTTTCCTCGCCATTTCCAGCCTTTCCAATCGCTTCGAATCGACCCAATGGAAATTAAACGATCCATCAATTGTTGGATAATCGAAGGAAATATTTATAAGATGTACTCCGTTGAAATGCTCCAAATTATTAAATGTTTATATATTTCCTAGTAGAGTATTTTAGAGAATTATCGTGAGGTTGGCGATCCGGGGGAGGGCGAAAGTTTTACCTTGTCCGAGGGAACCTGATGGGACCCCTTGGATGGTTCACGAGGTCAAAAATAAACAGGCGAAGTTTTACTTTCCTCAAACACGTTTCGTGAAGGCCCCTCCCCTCAGTGGCGTGGATGGCACATCGAGCAACGGAACGTCCTTCGGAACGTTTCTCGATTTCTGGAAGGTATGCAACCACGGGATATATAGGAAGGAAAATATTCGCCAACTTTCGCGAGAAATACCTAAAATTTTTCCGAGATTTAGAATTTTTAATGTCGTGTGATAGTGAATTCAATCGAATGAAGTTCAAAAATATGTATTTATATCGCATAGAAGTGTTTCAAAATCATTTTTAAATTAATTATACGCTCTCTTAATCTTCGACTTTGACAAACTACTCTAACAATATTTCCAATACTTTCCGTTACGGTTGTTCAAAGTGTCTATACCACTGTACTTGGGGGTCGTTAACGACGAGGATGAATTAATGGCATCCCCCTCGATCCGATGTTTCCGAGAATCTTTCTCCTCCCTGATCGAAGACTATACGCACGGTTTGGCGATCTCCCGAAGGGTCTTTAATCTCGCTGCTCAACCCGCCCCCCCGAGACCTGACAATTAATCACGAATTTCACACCACGATTCGAGCGTGGGGGAAAGAAAGATTCTTGGAGAGGAGGGGGGACCCATCCAATGAATAGAACACGCATCGCAAGAGAGAGAGAGAAAGAGAGGAGGAGGAGGAGACGTTAGGAGACGTGGAACAGAAACCGTGGAAGAAGTTCGGTGTCGGTGAGACGAATCGTTAAACTGGGCTGCATTGACAAATGATTCGAACGGTTCGTGGCCGGAGAAACCGTGAGGGACCTCCCACATCGCGCGTGCACACGCCTCGCCCTCCCTTTCTGTGGTTCCTCCTTCCCTCTTTCTCCTCTTTTCTTTCCGCTATTCAAGGTTACGGACGCGTCCCCGGATGACACGGTCCTCTCGGATTAAAAATAGCATCGCGAGGACCAACTCGGACTCGAGAAACTTTCGCTACTTCCCTTTTAGGGCCATTTTTTTATTTTCTTTTTTTTTTTTTGTGCACGTGTTTGGGATCTTGGACTCACTTTTCTGGAGACAGTAGTGTAAATAATAATACGAATAATGGAAAAAAGAATGGGAGTAATGGTTAAATAAGATAATTTAAAATCAATTTTCTAATTCTATGAATAATAACTACGAATTCTCGTATTTATTGGAATTAGAATTTCTCTTGAAAAAGAAAATATTTAATCTCGTTAATGGAGTTTTATATTCCAATAGGTTATCCATAATATTCTTATCTCTTACTTAATTATCTGCTATCAGTAACGCGAGACAAATTAAAATGACCCTTACGATCTTTTCAAAAATTACGTTCATACATTTTCACTTATTTATTATTAATCTTGAAAATATTGAGCAATAAAAGAACGTATATGAATATCAATTTCTCGAAGAAAGTTGCAATCAATCTCAATTACATTACAATAAAAAATACATAACATCATTGCAATTTGACGATAATGCCTTAAAATCTCCAACACGAGTTAACGACAGTTAAGGGTTGAAAAATTGCAACGATCCCTTTCGAATCGTTCTCAGGGGGGCGTGTTGGAGAGAAGTGTGGAGCAGTGTGGACCATAGGGGGTCGGCTCCTCTTACCAAGCCATCCCCCTCGTTACAAGCATAGAGCTTGGTGGACGCTTGTGGCGATTCACGTGGGACGGCGCGATGCAAGACACCGTGGCATACCACACACAACGCGACACCTCGGCTCCTCGGAGTTGACCGAGGACTCCACGAGGACCACACACGAAGGATCGCCCTTCCCCGCAGCTTTTTCTCTCTCTTCCGTCCACGCTCGCTCTCCCCCCGCTGCTTCCTTCTTTCGCGCGAAACTTGAAGGAAAAAGAGGAAAGAAAAAAGGGAAGAAGAAGAAAAAGAGGAGAGAAAAAGCCAGCAGCGGCAGCAGCAGGATGGAGGGAGAAGGATGGAGAAAAGGGAGGGAGGAGGAGGAGATCGTCTGAAAACCGAGAGGAGTCACTTAACCACTTTGCCATTAAACGCAACCGGGAAGTAGAAGTATAAAGGCGCGATACGCTCGCGAGCCGGCTCGTTACGAAATCGCTCTTGTGACATTGGCCTGCGACCGGAAGCGAGGATCTTCTTTTTTTTTCTTTTCAGAAAAAAATTAATTAAGATCGCTAAAGAGGGTTGCTTGTTTTGTTGCTTAAAAACACTTGATCATTTCTCGATTGATTTTTGAAGAATAGAAGAATGGAAAATTCAATATATGTATTTGGAAATTGAATTAATTTTTTCATATTTCTTTTTTTCATAACGAAAGAGAGTTGCTTGTTTCGTTGCTTGAAAACACTTGATCATTTCTCGATTGATTTTTGAAGAATAGAAGAATGGAAAATTCAATATATGTATTTGGAAATTGAATTAATTTTTTCATATTTCTTTTTTTCATAACGAAAGAGAGTTGCTTGTTTCGTTGCTTGAAAACACTTGATCATTTCTCGATTGATTTTTGAAGAATGGAAGAATGGAAGATTCAATATATGTATTTGAAAATTGAATTAATTTTTTCATAAATATAAATAGTTGATGCAATAGAAAAATACAAGTCACTTCTTGTTATTTAATTATTAATTTGTGTCGAGAAAAAGCAAGTCCTTTTGAATTTGGGAATAATTCCAATTTGAGAAATAATTCTATTTAAAACTGAATCGATCTTTTCTCAATGCTCTTGATTTCGAATTTCGTGATTCTCGACTCACGAAGGAGGAAGGGTTAAACACGGGGAGATTCGAGAAAAGAAGGTTTGGCCGATTCGAGCCGGGTCAAGCGATCCACTAATTCTCTTAACAGATGGTACGCGTAACCCGTTGCACGCACAGCATCTCTCAACACTCGACATCTTCTCGAGGCCCGTGGGGCCGTGGCTCGTGAAACTTTTCTTCGAATCGCGATTCCTAAATACCCGTGCTGGCAAAACACTGGGCCGGATAAATGGAGTTTCAATTTTCAACATCCATCACGAGAAGGAAGAAGGGACGATGGTGTTCCTTCGAAGAGCGGAAAATCGAACAATATATTGTATGATCGTAAGCTTTTCTTCGAACAATTCCTAAATACCACGATATTGGCAAAACAGTGTCGATAGGTGGTAGGGAATTGGAATGCAAGAGTATAAGAATCAAGGGGACAAGGAGAAGAAGAAGAAGAAGTGGAAGAAGAGGCTGAAAGGCTGAGAAGAGATTTATGCGGGTTGAAAAGGTCGCCAGCTAGCAGAGGCTTTCCCGATGGGGGGTTTCCCGCATTGTTGCTAATTGCACGTCTCCGTGGTTGAAACGCCGTCCTGGTGGTCCATTATTCGACGAGACTATGGAGAGAGGTTTGGCAGGCGTAGACGAGACATTCGCTATCATCTACACCACCAAGGTCACTCGTAAACACAATGGGGCTTTTCTCTCGGCATGGAACTCGTTTTTGCGGGATCTGGAAAATGGGTAAGGTCGAAAATGTGGAAGGAAAACACGTTATTGTTCGATTTACGGTATTCCATTTTATACCGAACCATTATACCCGGCAGGTATGTATACATAAAGCAGTTTTATCGCGATGATAATTTGGTTTGAAAAATTTAGCATGGATTTTGTTCCTTTTTGCTCCATTAAGTCGTCCTGCAAATTGTTATCTTATTATTGTATTGAAAAGTCATTGTAATCTTCACATAAATCAAGATCTTAACGCCTACTTTATCTTGTATCTTATGTTCATTTCAAAAATTTCATTTCAACAATTCTTGTATCTTATCAATCATCAGGAAAGCGATAGATTATTAATAATATCTATCCAATAGATTAATGGTTATTTATTCTAAGAAATGAAGTTTTTAAAAAATAATTAAATATTTCCAATACAAAGTCACTTTTCCAATTACTTTTTCAGCTAAAAATTAACAACAAATTAGATGAAATCATATATCGACAACATACAACGATAACAACCGTGCGTTGAAAGAAGATTAGAAGATTTGCCAATGCGAATTGAAATCTCTTCATCGATTTGTTGCTAAAATACAGGAAACGGGAAGGTCGTAATTGGAACTAAACTCATTGTCCGTCTGGCCCACGAAGGCCACCGCATTTAAGTATAGATCAATGCACAGACGACTCGCAAAAAAGTTGCTGGAACGCAGGATGCGCCGAGTGCAATCAAAGTTACGAATCCGGCCAGTGGAGCTACAATGATACGATTCGAATGGCGAATTTTATTAACCGATTCCGGAATGGGGAGAGAAACCGACAAAAAGAAAATATCGTTGGAACACGAACAATGCAGAACAAAGATATATATATGTATATATGCACGCGGATTGCGCAGGTGGAACGAGAGAGGCCATCGACATCGATGACTCAATAATTCAAAATTCACCTCGATAATTATTCTGCGACGATTTTTCCAATTTAAAGGAAGATTTCGATGCAATACTTACATTCTCTCTCTCTCTCTTTCTTCATCCAAGAATTAAATTTTAATTGAATCAAACTCGATATCCAAAAAAATATGCTTGATCGAGATTTCGAAAGTTTTAAAAATTCAGACTCATTTCCAAGACGTATCTCTGGAAAAGGAGAAACAAGGTATACGCGTAGGCAGCACCCTCCCCACTTTTCCCCACCTCTCCCCCATTATTAAAACGGGGGAAGACCGCGAGCAGGATCCCCGATGCTGCTCCCCTGACAAAAGGAAACCGTTAAAAAGCATCGTCACTCGGCTCACGAATTCTGAGCGCAGCACCGGTTACTCACAAGTTGGTGGATTCCCACGTGGGACGTCGAAGGATGCGGGCCGAAAATATGCAAATTTATATTCGTATCCCGGGACACGATTCCTCATCCTGCTTGACTGGCTGCCCGGTTTACTCACTTGCACGAACCACCACCACCACCAACCTTCCTTGTCTCTCTCTTTCTCTCTCTCTCTTTCCAGTCATTACCATACGTGACCATAAATGAAACCTGTCTCCTCTATTCCCCCGTAACAATGGAACAATCACGGTGAGGCACAAAAGGGGGGAGGGGGACACAGCGCCTATGCTATCCTCTACGTGGACATACATATGCATCTTCTCTGCCTGGGGCCAAGTTTTCTTCGATTCCCATCCACGTGCCCCGTTATATCCTTCCCCGGGAGGAGAGGAAAGGAGAGGAGAGGAGAAATTCACTGGCAACGGTCCTGCGACAGGATACCGGTTCATCCTGTATCCCGTGCCGGGACGATTCGTCCTGCGACCAGGACACGTGAAACGTCCTTTTGTCTAGGCTGAGAGATTAAGCCGCGTGAAACTGACTCCAGAAAGGACGGATATAACGGTTTGTAAGGGGGCTAACTTCTTGGACGATCGCTTTCTTCTGTGAAAAATATCTCTCTCTCTCTCTCTCTCTCTTTCTTCTTGTTAACGGTCAAGGGGACGGTTTATCAAGGACCAGTTGGAAAAGTACGTTGAGCCATATTTTTTGATGGACGTTTCTTTTTTCTTAAGGATAAACGAGCAACGGATGAGAGAATAAATTTATCAAGAATACAGAGAGGGAAAAAGATAGGATAAAATTGGATATAAGCAACGTTTGGTGAATTAATATAAAGATGGAGGACAAAGGATATTTTCCACTCTATCTAAATCTAATTTCCACATATTGTCCATATACGTATCTTAAAGTTACAAGGAGCAATAACACGCCTACGTCGTCATCACAGTGATGGAAAGTTCCTAGGTCCTTTTTTCACTCTGTTCAACGACATCTCCCCTTTCGAGAATTTATCTTCAGGGACGATATCTCTACCTACGCAACCTACCTACGATCGCGAGCGTGTTCTCACGTGTTCACAGAGCGTGCAGGTGTCGAAACCGAGATAATTCTCGAACCGGTGGCTTCCGGTGCACGCGGAAAACGTACGTTACATCCTGAACCCCGCCTAGTAGTTTTCCTCGATCTCGATCCACAGAATACGCGAGATCCAGCGCACACTCCCACACGCACGCACGCACGCACGCACCTTTCCACAGGCCGAATTTTACGCAATCCCATTGGGGATCCCTTGGGCGTATTGTTGCATCCATGCACCGAATCGGGCTCCTCCGTACCTGACCTGGAGATAATCCCATCCTGGGGAGTATTGGGGGCATTGGAACCTGGCTACCTCTCCCCCTTCCCCCCCACGGACTCGAAAATACCCTTACTATAGGGGTCCACCCATCTTTCTCCACGGCGCATCACACAGATTTCTCCTCCTTTCATATTTCTCTTCCGTGCGTTATTGTCGCGGCAAAATCTCGCCGCGGTGACCTTTGTCACCCCCTATTTTTCTCGCGACAACGAAGAAGGAGGGATTGGAAGATCGTCGTTCTTATTGAATTTCTGGGGAATATATGGGGTATTGGGTTCAGGTATTGGACGGAAAGAGAGCGGCTGTTTTGGAATTTTGGTTAAACGAAAAAAAGATTTAAAAAACGAACGATCGTGTGTATAACGAAATATTGATAAGGATTGTTTAAAAATTGTTTTTAATGGAATCGTGTATTTTTTTCATATATTTTCTGCCACCTAACGATATTGATGTCGCACGAAACGATGCACGTGACCATTCATCAATCATAATAAAATAATAATATCGAGAAGATAATTTTACAACAGCTGTATAAAAAAAACTTTTAGTCCCTAGTGGAGGACTTCTCTGAAGATAAAATTATTATATTCTAAAGTATAATCGTCAAAAATAAATTAAAAATTTTACGATTCCTTTGAAACCAAATTCTTTTACTTTTACTTTTTTATCTTTTTCTTTTTTTTTTTTTTCTCTCAAACGACTGGAAAAACTCGCAACTAAAAACGGTCTTTCTAGATGATTAATACGCGGATAAGATTTTGAATTGCGATCAAAAGCGTAGGCGCAACAGGCTGCGGAGATCTGTCCGCGTGGGTCTTTCCATCTTTGGTCTCGGTCGTTATCTCGAGAAACGAGCGAGGTGAAGGATAGAGGCGTGCTCCTTGTCAATCTTCATTAATTAAAGCAAGGACAAGTCCGACTTCCAAAAATTCACTTTTCAAAGTGGACTTTTAAAATCTAATCTCAGATCGGACCAACCGATGTTCTCTATCACGATCAATGATTTTTCCCTCGTTCTTTTTTTCGATATAAATCGTAGCAATCTGCACTATTAATTATTTATTTAGTTATTATTAATACATCTATTAGTAAATGTGAATTTTTTATAAGTGTCAAGTTTGTGCGAACGTGAAATCATTGATCACATCGAATGATTGTAGAGACACAATGGTTCAACTTTTAAAAGTTTTATTATAAAATTAAAAATTAAATAATATAGACAAATTGATATAATACACGAATAATAAATATTGATATTTATTATTCATTTTATCGAGTTGCTGAAATAAAACTCGATCGCCTATCGGTATACATACCCGATTCTATCAATTGTATTTGTGTCTATATATATAGTTAAACATGATAACGACGATCACTAAAACATCTATACTCGTCGTTAAGATAGAAGGGACTGCACCGACAAAACGAAATTCCAAGAATCGCCACGAAAAATTTAGAGGTTGTTCAACAGAGCGACACCTTTGCCAAAGTTTTTATTTGTCGGCAGTAAATCAAGTTCCAAGAATTTGCTCGTCTTTCCGCGGTGGAAGGCGAGCAGGTATTATAATTTGCACGTCTCCGGTCGATTTTTGCGAGTTCCGTAAACATTTAACAGCGGAATCCCCCTTCGGGTGCTCAAGAGTTTAGGAAACTGGTTTCAAAGATTCTTCGAAGCTGTCATTTCGTTCCCCCCCTTTTGGGAGATCGATAGCTTATACCGAAAATTCGATCGTGATAAATCTGTGAATCATTTTCAGAATGTCGGACGACGAAAAAGAAAAAAGAAAAAAAAGAGGATCAGAAACGACAGCCACGAAAAGTTTTTATCAATCTCGAGCTGAGAAACTTGGTAATTGTTATCATATATTTTATTGTTATAATTTATATTTCTTTGTCGTCAGATAGTAAAATTGATATGTTACCTTTTCGACAAAGTTGAAATATATTTTTTCACGTGTATTTAAATATAATATCTGTTATATAATATTTTGATTGTAAATTTTTATCTAATTAAATTTAAAACCTATTCTAAAAAGAAAATGTAATATATTTTACTATTTGTTAATAGATTGTTTAAAACAGATTATAATCGTATGACAATTAAATTGACAATTATAATGAACTTGACTAAATCTGATATCAAGATTTACTTGAAAATACTATTATCATTAAAATTTTACAAAAGATCTGGTTGTCTTATTTATTATTAGTATATAACCTAAATTGGTAACTTGTGAATTTATTTATATTAATCGATAAATTATTTCACAAAAATTTCCACAAATGAAAATACATGCTTTTTGCGAAATGACTGAATAACCTATCAATAAATTTAAACGATAATTTAATTGTCAAATATAGTAGACTTGAAATCTCCGCATTTTTGTATCAAATAATCGTAAAAATATTTATATAAATATAATAAATATATATGAATCGAAGTAATGGACAAAGTTTCATCAGCTCGAGAGATCACTGAGAATAGCAAGATAATCGAAAAACTCACCAATAATAACTCGTACCGGTCTGATGGTATTCCCTTGACACATAGAAATCTCTGAATGACCAAAATGGCGAGAAAAATCCTCAGATAGAATCTTTTGTGTAATAAACAATCGACTGTATGGCACGTTGGTATATCCGGCCAGGTAGCAGACAGCAAACACCAAGGTAGACGTTCGAGGCACCACGTGCTCGTCCGGATACACGTTCTAAAGTTCTAATCGGCGACGTCCAGACGAGGTTATGCTGGTTCGCGTGCTCGTCAACTTTTTCACGATTCTCTGGTAACGGCAATTTCACGCTCTCGTCGAAGACACGTGCGCGTACGAAGCGACCGAGGCGGCGATGAAATACGCAGCGACGATCGGTGGGATAAAAAGGACAACGATAATGACAACTGGCGGAAAGAGGAAGGAAGAATGTGAAAGAAGAGATGGAGGAGGGAAGAAAAAAAAAGGAAGAAAAGGAGGAAAAGAAGAGGAAAGAGGAGAAGAAGAAGAGGAACGCAACGAGTGAGTCACGAAAAGTCCAAGTCTGAATCGAACCGCCAGTTTCCAAGGATGCTCGGTTCGAACTGAGAGCACCAAGAGGTTCCTCACGAGTCCCTGCCTCGGGTGTGGGTTTTCGGTTCGTTTTTCCCGTTTTTTCCCTCCGTCTCTGTCTTCCTCCAATGTCGATCTCTCTCTCTACGTGGGTTCTTGTGGCTCGTAGCCCTCTCTCTTTCTCTCTCTCTCTCCCCCGATCTCGATCTCACTTTTTCCTGCCAGTTTCATCCTTGTCTCTCCCGTCAGGGCCGACGATGGTGCGGCGTTTGTGGGCCCCCAGGGCCCCTGGGAGGCGGTCGCCGTGGTATCTGGAGTGGGGAGACCCCTAACCTAACTTAACCCGGACCAAACAGCCCCCACTACCTCACACCCTCAACCCTTATCCCCTCTCTACCCAGCCACTACGTGTCTCTTCTACCTCGATCCCTCTCTTTCTCGTCTTCGTCTTTCTCCTTCTTCTCCCTCGTATTCTTCTCCCTCCGCTTGTGCTTCTCGCTTATGGCTCTCTTTCCCTCTTTCGACCGCTTTAGATCCCAACGAAGGAACCGAGGCGTTTTCTACGTGTGTCGCGTGTACCGATCGCGATCGTGTCTCGGTTTGTCGATGCGCGATGCAGCTGCGACAGGAATACCTCGATCGTCCCTTTTTCTTCGTTCCTCTTCCTCTTTGTCTCTTTCCCTCTTCACCTCCCGAATGAATCATTTATCAGGCAAGCCATTTTTCGTGACCTGGATGCGTCGTGGCAAGAACGTGGTAATTACGTGCAATTAATAGAAACGCGTGATTAAAATGCAGCGATTGCGGAAACGAGGCATTGATTACGACTCG